>NC_056731.1:1111793275-1111833384 GCF_019279795.1 Protopterus annectens | reverse complement strand
CACACTGCTTACTCTGCATTCATTTGTGCGACTAAATTCTAGCGAGCCATTTGGGATTGTACAGTTACTATACACAATAGAGTCATTAAATTCGTGGGAGTCATTAAACACAGTTGAGCTATATATATATATATATATATATATATGTGTGTGTGTGTGTGTGTGATATATATATATATATATATATATATATATATATATATATATATATATTAGATATATATATATATGTGTGTGTGTATATATATATATATATATATATATATGTGTGTGTGTATATATGTGTGTATATATATATATATATATATATGTGTGTGTGTGTGTGTATATGTGTATATATATATATATATATATATATATATATATATATATATATATATATATATGTATAAACATATGCATCATAAACATGAGCATTGTTGGAGTCTTCAGAGAAGAGGCTCTTACCTTTGACAATGAATGAATTCTATTTATAGGGCATTCAGTTACCTTTTGTTACTTGTATCTGTTTGTTTTATCCTTATCTATCTATCTATATAGATAAGGTCATAATAAAACAAACAGATACAAGTAACAAAAGGTAACTGAATGCCCTATAAACAGAATTCATTCATTGTCAAAGGTAAGAGCCTCTTCTCTAAAGACTCCAACAATGCTCATGTTTAAGGATGTGTATCTTAACAGAATGCATGCTGTAACATTATACAGGCTCATAGGATCTTAGGATCTACAAGACAAGACAGCCAGGCCTCATATGCACCTCACTAATAGCCACCGTTAGGCTCTATCACCCCAAAGGTGGTGTCTGTAAGTCTTGATATAAATTTGGGGGAACCCATCCAATTTTCCAAGCTAGGATGACAGAGAATCATATTGCTTGACATGCTGGGGGAGTCTCTTCCACAGCATAGGCGAGACAAATGGCTAATTTGCTTTTCTAAAGAACTTAGTTCTGTCAATACAGTACCTAAGCTGCCTATGTATGCTCAGAGTATGTTGAATCCTATCTCCCTTGTACTGAAGCTCTGCATACAACACTGGGTGACTGAAGGATGCATTCAATGTAAACACTGGGCATGAATGAGGTATTTTCACCAGGAATTAACTCTATTTAGTTCATTTTAGAGGGTATATGTATCCACAGGTATTTAACAACCACACCAAACTTGCAGTCATCAGCAAACTTTGTTAACCAGAGATCACTGCTATGAGTGGGTGATATACTTATCTCTTTATTTCGTTTTATTTATTTCAAGATGAATGCTTACATCTCTGGTTCTGGTGCTGGCTGCACAATTTGACTTGTCAAGGAAAAAGTGGTCAAGAATATCTGAATTGCTAAGGATGTGGTAAGCTAGGCACAGGTTTACCCGCAAAGCCCCGTACAACACTAAATGAAAGGACAAAGACTCCTTTTGCTACTGGTAACCATCATTAGGAACTTCTGTGTTTATTTATTTAATATGGTTGGCAAGATACATGCCAAAAGGTGCATTCTATTCAACATTATTTCTGACTAGGGCAGAATACACAGATACAAGGAATTCCTTGATGTTGGAAGAGATGACCTTGGCAATTAGTTGTGAAATGTAGAAGGATTTCCTAACTATGATCGTCATGTGACGGACAAAGAAGAGGGCATTATCAACCCAGGTCCCTGTTTGTACGGTAAAGGATACAGAGTAGTTCTACTTCCTAAAGAAGTTGATGCTATATTTCTGTGAGAGCCTTTTTTTCAGCACACTAAAACTTCACTTTAGTTAGTTCATTTCAGAGGGTATATGCATCCCAAGGGGATTTAATAACCACATCCAACTTGTAGTCATCAGCAAACTTTGTTATTCAGAGATCACTCATCAGTTTGGAGGTCTGAAAAATAAATGTCAAACCAAAGACGACCCAGCACAAATCCCATGGAGGGATTTGTGGTTCTGGAAGGGACTGATAAGTTAATATACATTTATCTAAATTGGCATAAAAAACCACTTCTGCAACTGGCTGCATAACCAAGGTCAGCTGTTGAGCTGACATAGGTTCATAGGTGTTTACTAGGCTAACGACCACAAGGGCCTTTTTAAGCCTAGCCATGCATCCCAAATCTCAGACAAGTTCTGATACCCTTGATAAGAGTAAGCATGGGCCCGGGAGATGAACCATTTACAGATTACCTGTGCCCATTAGAGACATAGGTGCCAAACCAGGAATGAATTTCTGATTTCCCATCCAATTGTCCAAGTTGCACTTGAATTGGGTTAGGGAGGAACTCTGCTTCACATGGATGGGGCGCCTGTTCTATAGATGGGGTAGTCTCTGGAATACATACCTATCTCTCCAGCAAATCCTATTTATATCACGGCAGGGTTTAAATATTTAGAATGGGTAATTCTGGTGCTGTTTGTTTTGTAGATGTGCAGGAGGTTCATCAGAGTGGAGTCTGACAATGCCCTGTATGCCAGGCATAGAGTTCCCCTCAAAAGTCTGTAGGAGATGGAATACAGGGATAGGGCCTTGAGGCAGTCTGCATAGGACATATTACTTATGCCCTGTATTCTTTACTGAGGAACCTCGACAGTCGTTCCAATTGCTGGATAAGCCTGGTTAGGTAAATACCAAAGGGGCATTGTACTCAGTGATAGGTCTGATGAATGCCAAATACAGTGAGACAATGACTTCCTTGGACATAGATGCCATACCTTTGATTATAAGTTGCACAACCACTGTAAACAGGTGATGATCAAAAGCTAGATTACTATCTGTGTGTGTCCCTTAGTGGCTGATTACTGGGTCAGCTCTAAGGGGTGTGTTGTCATGGGTAAATTTAGAGATATCATCATTGTCATATAAGGTTGGCCTTTAAAAGGGCTGGTGATTGTAACTGAGGAAGTGGAGGTTTTACGTGTAAAGGTAACTAGATTAGTCAGACTTAACTAATGAAGAACTGATTTTGGCAGGGGAGCAGACAAGGGCCAACTGTATGACTACTAAGTTAAGAATGTTTACGTCCCTGGTCAGTTTGCAGATAAGCTGATCCAGGGAGTTTTTGTTTACTCAGTCAAAGAATTGCTGAACTCCAATCAGTGGATTTATAGTTGAAGAGGCCAAGGATTAAAGAGGTATTGCTTATAGAAATATCTTCTACTAATTGCAGGAATTTATCATGGTAAAGCCGAAAGAAGAAGATGATGATGATGATGATGAAGAAGAATGTGAATCCATGGAGAAGGATTAATAGCAGGCTATGAACTGGAAATTACATTTCCCTAAAGTTTGCTGTAGTTCAATAAACTAACTAGGGGGGGGGTCAGTTTATATCTGAATGCGTGGAGGCACACAACCCAGCCACAGAAAGTGTCTTTTCAAAGGATATGAACCATGTCTCAGTAACAATGCATACATAGTTGTGTTCCAAATTCAGAAGTGCCTCAAGGTTAGGCACTTTATTGTTAAGACTCCTGGCACTGAGTAGCACCACCATGATATCATTCAGTTTGGAATTTGATGTGTTTATCTGGCTGAAAAGTTAATTTAATGAGCTTGGTCAGTATGTGGAAGCCCTTGAATGAAAGATGTAGACCATCTATTACTCCATACCACATGCACTGTTTGGCAGTGTCCACAGCTACTATATTTCTACAGTTAATCTATGAAGTAACAACCGTGTACAAGTATGCAAACAAGCGTGTGCCATAGGTCACTTGCAAATCTAGTGCTAATGTAGTCTACATGACAGCTTACAGAACACTTGATACAAGATACACAGCTAAAGAGTAGATGTTCACACAATTACCTTTCAAAAATGAACATGCAAATCTGTTTTAAAAGGTAAAAGTGTTATGGCATGTCACTGACAAAATGTAAATATGTCCCAACAGTGTTCACATTATATATCACAGTTCATCTTTTCTCAGAAAAACGTGTGCATCACAATAAAACCAAAGTGAGGTTTATTAAACAAACCATGTAGTGTAATATTTACTGTCATGACTGAGGTATACTCATGTTCAAATGAAAATATAATGTCTTAGAAAGCAACAATATGTGTGACAACAGATAAATGGCTGTTATTGGTTAACCATGCATGCAACAATTGAAGTAATAAAATCCATACAGCTCACAAGTGTAACACATTATGCATAAACAGTAGGACAAAGTATTAGACTCAAGAGTAGACATCTGCTTACATTTTACATGTAATATATTTTATAAATACAAAATAATATGGTTAGTATAATAAACACAGCTGTTTCATTTGGTCAACTCAGCATGTAAATGGGAAATACCATATATTAAAGCACATACCTCTCAATCTGTTAGCATAAGAATTCTAGATAAAGCCAAAAATAATAAGGTAACAAAGGCCTCAAATCAGGGACGGATTTTAAATATTGCTCTTACTTAAAAAGTTGTCAGACTAACATGATTTGTATCAGCATGCTTTTTCTTAAGCATTAGTTGTCTGAAACAACATTTGTAATTATTTACTTATTTCTATCTTCAATAATTTACCAGAAAAACACAAATTTTAGGATGTACAGACTGAATATACGAGGCAACACTCTGGATATTCTGAAAAATTCTGGACAGTTGAGAGGTATAGTACAGCAATCTTAAAAAAGTGATTCAACGTGAGACACCATTAATACTGCAGTAAACAAATTTGCAGCCAATGTTAAAGACAGAAACACATAATATGACCAATATCAGTAAGTGGCAACACATTGTGTTAAAACGTTGTGGGAGCAACACATACAGAATAATATTCAGGAGAAGGAATGAGTTTTAATGGAAGGCAGGAACTTTGGAATTTACATAATGTCAGAGCGAACGATAATTGTTAAAAAGGAAATGTGTACACTGCATGAAAAGAAAAATGTTACTATGCTTTGTTTTCTTTTCCATTAATGCACATGTACCTGTGCCACTGTTTTAGTTGATTTAATAAACAATAAAAAATGTAGTCAGCGTACAGAGGATGATGCAACACAATATATTTTTGTAGCTCCCGTTTTGTACTGGTGTACTTAAAAAAAATTAACATGTTGCATGTGTGTCACCACTGTGCACCAAATAATCTAGAGAGCCAGTACTATATTTGTAAAGTATAAGAAGCTTAAAGCAAACTTTGATGAGAAACACTATACTTGATGGAGTGTGCAGACAGAGACAACTCCTTCCATCTATGTGACATAGATCCCACTGTTAATGGCAGCACTGCCATTACTGCAAAGGGTCGTCATTAATGGCAACGTAAGCCTCCTGGAGAAAAAGTGAACATTAAGGAGTCACTGGTGTTATAGTTCACATATAACTGAAAATTGTTTGAGATATGCTGTCACTGAAAATGTGCACAAGGTGAAATGTTATTAAGATCTTGGCCACACCATCACCCTGCTACTGCGTCTCTACTGCACAGACTCTAGGACAAGGCATATAAAGAATGAGACATAAGCAAAACCTTCATTAACGGAAATGTTTGACTGCTTACACTCACTAAGTTTTAAAGACAATTCTAATACATTTTTGGATCATTTATTTTTAAATTTAATGAAAGCAATAGCAAACACCTGATGTCAATAACTACTTGAAATCTTAAATACAGGAGTCAAATAATGCATTTAATTGTGGACTACATATTTCTTAGAAAGACAAAGCAATGTGAACAATTTTACAGTGTGCCTACTCACATTACAATCAGACAGTATAAAAAAAATGTAATTAGTATATACCATACTTTTGTACAAGAGTAAATACATGTAAATTCCGGAACAGCATATTTGACATCATAGAAGAAATTAACATAGTTGTAAAGCCCAAATATATAATGTAGTATGTTGAGACTGGAGCTACTGATGCAATCAAGCAGAAGTTCCTAATGTCTAACATTAAAGATTACCGGTTTTAGCTGAGCCATTGTATTTGTAGATGTGTGCAATACTAACTATATAGTCATGATTTAGGATTTGGTAATCTCATAAAAGACGTACCCACACTAAGATTTATACTACTACTCAGCATGGACGAAACCTACCAAATGATAAAATCAGACACACTTTTATACAGAGATGATATTCTAATTGTTTAAAGAATCTGTATTCGGGAAAACCCAAAACATACAGATGCCAAATTCTCATATATCTGGCATGGTTTTCTATTGAGTTTTGGAATCTATATATCAGATCTCATAATGTGCAGTAAATGCAACACACTGGGAAGGCTGGCACAGATGTCCATAGACACTTCTTGGTAGATGAGTTGCTACACGCATGGATGTTAATATCTATATACCAACCAAACAAGGCACGCACGTAGGACTGTTGGTGCTCGGTCCAAACCACAATTAAATCATCCAAGAAAGAGAGACCAGCACTCAATGGCAGCAGGTTAAAGTTAAATTTATTAAGGTTGTAAAAACAACCTACTGATAATGCACAAACCGGTTTCGGCTATGAAAGCCTTTTTCAATGTGACTTTACAATCAAATTTAGTTTCAAAAACCATGATGCATCCTGATTCTTGTTTTATATCCACTATTTAAAGTGGTATTGCCCATTTTCATTTCATGATCCATAATACTGACACATCTTATTGTGTTATTAAGTTATCATGTTAAATGAACATGTTGAACATCTTAAACATATAGATTCACCACATTTACATATTTATTCAACTTATAGTGTTCAAAATATGTTTAAAGCTTATATTTGTGGGCATTTTAATTGTAGTCCATAAACCAACAAAATAGAATAAAATAAAATAAAATACCCACAGTAGTGAAATCTGATTATAACCTCTCAAATAATAATTCTGATACAACTTTTTCCAAAAACCCCCAGTGATTATAATTATAAATAGGGGGTATGTCCACAATAATATGCATATAATTAATTACTTCCTAAAAGCATATTATTGTTGATCTTATGTTTTATATTGAGGGTTATAATGTGCCTCGTAAATACCTTGTGGACCAAAATTGATTTTTAATGTACCTGTTGCCGATGAATGTATAGTTCTTTTGAATACTTTTTATTGTTATTGAATATGACCCAGATAACTTGTATGTCTAGAGTTATAATAATAGGCTGCCTAATAATATTAATTTATTTTATTTCTTGGTATTCCTTTAGGTGCCTAAAAACTGTCCTTCATGTACATGGTATTCATTAAGTCCAGGTTTAAACAGGGCCCCAAGTGTGGTGATCCACCTTTGTTCCATGTTATTAAGTTTGGTGTGCCACCCCATCTTAAAATTTCTATGTGATTGTATTCTATCAATAATAATGAACTTGAATGAAGCTGCTGTATGTTGTTTAGTATGTTTATATAAGGCATTGGTTACACGCCTATTTCTAATGGAACTAAGGTGTTCGCTAATTCTAATTCTAATTGGCCTCGAGGTCTGCCCTACATAAAAAGCTGAACAAGAGCATTGAGCCAAATATTCATCGGCAACAGGTACATTAAAAAACAATTTTGGTCCACAAGGTATTTACGAGGCACATTATAACCCTCAATATAAAACATAAGATCAACAATAATATGCTTTTAGGAAGTAATTAATTATATGCATATTATTGTGGACATACCCCCTATTTATAATTATAATCACTGGGGGTTTTTGGAAAAAGTTGTATCAGAATTATTATTTGAGAGGTTATAATCAGATTTCACTACTGTGGGTATTTTATGTTATTTTATTCTATTTTGTTGGTTTATGGACTACAATTAAAATGCCCACAAATATAAGCTTTAAACATATTTTGAACACTATAAGTTGAATAAATATGTAAATGTGGTGAATCTATATGTTTAAGATGTTCAACATGTTCATTTAACATGATAACTTAATAACACAATAAGATGTGTCAGTATTATGGATCATGAAATGAAAATGGGCAATACCACTTTAAATAGTGGATATAAAACAAGAATCAGGATGCATCACGGTTTTTGAAACTAAATTTGATTGTAAAGTCACATTGAAAAAGGCTTTCATAGCCGAAACCAGTTTGTACATTATCAGTAGGTTGTTTTTACAACCTTAATAAATTTAACTTTAACCTGCTGCCATTGAGTGCTGGTCTCTCTTTCTTGGATGATTTAATATCTATATACCACCTTTATATATGGGTTGGAAGCTACAGCAACATGAAAAATATTCCAGAACTTACTTAGACAATGAATTATCACCATGTGAATTTTCTCAGTTAAATTTCAGAAAATCCCTCCTCCTAAAAATGTAGATGATCTATATTGAAAACCCAATTATCAGGACAGACAGGTACCTGCATATTACACTATGTATGCATTCACATTCTACACTAATATGCATATAATGTCAGTTGTTCAGTGCCTGGCATAGATGTGAAAACATTAAATTAAGAGTTACTACCCTTCTTGCTGTGAAAACATTTTTACACTATTTTGGTTGGATTTGTATTACCATGCACTGGAAGCATGTGTCCAGCACATGAATGCTGAATCAATCTTTAATAAATTAAAAAAAATGTTATTAGAAAAAAAAAAAAGAAATGCAAATATGCATTGCTATACACTAAGAAATATTACAATTCCCATCACTACTGCCTACACATTTGCAAACTACAGTGAAACCAGATGCAAAAAGTCACAGAAAGCTTTGCCAAATGGAAGCAAAACAGAAGATATTTCTTACACAGTAAGCACTGATGTCACTGCTTACTTTTATTCCAGTGTGTGTTACTAGATCAGAATAGCACTTAAATAATTAGTAAAAATATTAGCTCCCGATCAACTAATTATGAGGTAATAAATCATTAATGGCTTATCTGGCAGTTTACAAGAATGTATATTTATATGGGTTTAGTCAACTACTGTAGATATAATTTTGAAGTAGAGGCAAATTACAAAGTTATATAAACTCATACAACAAAGTTTACCACTGCTTCATCAAACATGTAATGGTGATGGCACAACATTATAATTTGGATTCAGTTTGTATTACCACCAGCATCACAGGAACTATTTAAAAAATGAAGTTTGGCTTCCAGCTAGTACACTTCAGGATCACAATAAATGTAATCAAACTTGGGTGATACTGTAACCTGCATATAAAGAAAAAAAAGGCAAGCTAACACAGGCATTTTCACTTCAGGATCAAACTACAGGTTCATAGCTTTGTATGTTCTAAGGTTGTGGCCAAATGAGACCATTGAGAAGCTCAGCCACACCACCCTATACTGTGGGAGACTAACACTGTCCTCAACTAAGTACATGTTCTTCACATGCCACTAGTGAAAATTTGTAATCCCCCATCCAGTCAGCCAGACTCTGTCCTGAAACATTGTCAACATGGGGTGTCTTCCCTCCACACCACCTTATTCATACGTACTAACTCAGTGGTCACATGACTGCAACTGCATCTACTAAGCAACTGTCAATCAAACCAAGATTGACTGCTGCACTATTCGACAGTATCTACAGCCAACCAAGTGTAAGACCTCCCATAAATGGTCACTGAAATACACAGTCAACCACAGGTACTGCAACATATCCATACACATATCTGAGAAGGAACAGTTGACTTACTGGTTAACAAACAAAAATGTTAAAAGAATTTGATACATCAGAGGGAGTGAAGCAGCTAGCAGAGGACATATGGAGAGCTGAGGTAGCAGAACAAGTGAGAAAGATTGCAAATATGAGGGGTAGAGACATGGAACAGGAAGTACTACCATTGTCAAAATATAATGCGTTGCATTGAAGATATTGCTAGCCATTTGCTAACCTTTAAGAAAATATACATTGTTTTTATATTTTCATTAATACTGCCAAAGTGATATAACTTTCAAAATTGCTAGATGATATTATGTGAAACCACAAATGGTGCTGAATAAAACTGTTACTTGCATTTTAAGTTGCACAGCTTAACAAATATCATTTTATTTACATTGGCTAACTATGAATATTTATAAACAATTGTTTTTATTTTTCTATAAATATTTCATAAAACAAATGCATAAAATTAACTACTTGTAATTTTATGAAAGTAGAAATCTGACTAGTAAAATTGCTGCTGAAACTATGTGTCTCGGTTGTATGGTTTTGGGAGACATAAAAAGATGTATGTGAAACTCTAGATAAATAAATTTGGATATTTTATATTATAATATGCTACTGCATTGATATAAAGACGGTGAATGTACAGATTTTTATGATAGCTAGGAACATTTTTTACTGGACAGTATTGCTATTCACACCCTTTAAACAGTATTTATTAGTCAAAAATATATTACTCGTTAAACTTGTTTATCTTAACATTTCCAAAAATGCTCAGGAATATAAGGATGTCTGTAGGCTGCTAGAAGTGTGACATTCAGGGGGAGTGGCTAAGCTAAGACTAAGATAGCAGCACTTTTCTTCTATTCTGCTACTATATATATTTCTGACAGAAAATTGTATTTCTAAATAATCCTAAACAACTCAAATAAGTGAATTATAATAAACTTTGGTGTCCTAAATGACTATATCAAAACTTTTTCTTAAAATTCAACTATTTCATGACAAAATATGAGAGAGAAAATATTGTCACTGTATCCTGCAGTACCATGAGTTATACAAAGACAGCATCTTAAGACTCTGTGTTCAAAAACAGCTTCAATCATTACTGACTAATATTCAAGAATTGCCTTTGAAAATAAATAGATTGGACACCAAAACAGATGACCTTAAGAAAAACTGTTCCAAACAAATGGAACACATTAATGAAGGTCTGCAGTTACAGAAGAAACCAGATTTCCAGCACTGAAGACCCCTTGCATGATATGGAAGGAACACTAAGTGAAAAGAACAATACTGAATGCCTGTTAAAACAGAACAACTCTTTACTAGCCAAAACTGATGACCTTGAGAACAGGTCCCATAGGAAACACATTTGTATTTTTGGTCTACCAGAAGGAACAGAGGGTAACATTATGGTTAATTTCTTGTCTACCTGGCCCCCTAAAACTTTAGATTTGCCTGAAGCTCTCTCTTTTGGTAAAGAGAGAACACACAAATATCTGGTTAATTGTGTATCAAAGTCCAGTACTTCCATGTTGGTTAAATTTATTTCATGTCAGGATAAAGAACTGGTACTCAGAACTGCCTGGGCTAAGTCACCACTTAAAGCAAAAGGAAATATTATTTGTTTTGATAACGACTATTCAGCAACAGTGATGCCTGAAAGGAAAAGATTCCTTCCCCTTATAAGAGAACTTAAGAAAAAGCAGATAAACGTACATTTACTGTTCTTGGCCAGGCTGAAGATTTTCCTTTCTAATAGGGTTAAATTCTTCGAAGATATTGACCTTGCATTGTCATATCTACAAACTAATAACATTTTTGAACAGACAAAGGATATGGAATGGTCCATTATATCCTTAAAAAGACAAATGGAAATAAGACAAAAGAGAAAAGGAAGAGATTAACGGGAAAACAAAGATCTTTGTTTTTCCAGTTTCTTTATTCACAAAGGAGATAACAAGATGTCAAGGATTTTCTTTCTTTTTTATGTAAACAAGCTTAATTTTACTTCTTTACATATCTTTACCAGCAAAACATGAAATGACAACATGCTCAACTATATCATAAATAAGAATCAGAAAATCAACAAGCAAAATATACTAATGTAAAGTAATTGAATTCCTTTTTTCTGTCTTATGCTTGTCTAATTTACAAATAATTAAGAATAATTTTTAATAAGTCATGACAAAATATTATTAGCTTCCCTTAAATGAAGCATACAGCATTTATACTAGTATATAATCTGAAGGGTTGCATACAGAATTGCTTACTCAGGAACTAATGCATACTTTATATTTGAAGTAATTTAAAGTTGTTTAGTTCATATAAACTGCAGTTGCCTACTAAATGAAAATGTACTATGAGTGACATCTCATACTTTCTTGTTAAAAAAAAGGAAGAGATATTACAGTATTAAATTGAAACTGATACTTAAATGGTATACTAAAAGAAATGGCAGATAAACATCTTCAAAACCTGCATCTGCACGGTTTTGCACCAGTATACAACTCCGTACAGCTCCTCATGGTGTCCTGCAGAGTGATACAGGCAACAGAGAGACCCAAGAGAGACTTTTCCAGATTTAAGTATTTTTTCTCTGTTTTTTTGCTTTGACTGCCTATTCCCACCTAAAAAGCGAATTTCTAACTGATCTGTGCTTTAAAAAGTTTAAATTGCATTCACCTTCTGCTTTTTACAGTTTTTGCACTTGTTTTATATCAATTTAAGTCATTTTTGTATTGTATAACTGTTGTAGGCTACACACTAAAGTGCGCTAGCCTGTTTATAGCATTTACAGTTTCCTGAAAAAAACAAAACAACAAAAAAAAAATATTCTCTTTTCCCGCCTTTGCTGTAATGGATTAGTCCAGATTTCAGGTTTTGCTGAATTCTGGACTGTGGTATAGTTTCCTGTGTTGCCCATATCCTTACTTGGATAGGAGGAAGCTTCTCTGTTCACCAGTGAGAGTGGGGAGCTTTGAGCAGCCTATCTGTCCCTGGAGGAGTGGTCTCAGCCCTGAAACTAGTAGCTTATTGGCCATTTTGGGTCAATTCCTATCTCATTCAGTTTCCCTGCTGTAAAACCCGCATTTGCGCAGTTTTCCATGATTTTGTGCATAGAGCAGCATCGGGCAGTGCCGCTTAAATGGGTTTAAACTATTCCCGGCTCCACAAAGTCTACTCTTCACTTTTTCCCTTAGAACTGTTCTAAATCTCAAAGTAAGCACTCTATTTTCATTCTAAAGCCCTGCAGTTGCTCGTATAAGTAATCTTATAAGTAAGCACTAATAAACGAAAGCACTACACCCTCTTATACTCCCTTTAAGTACTTGGCTCCCTATTGGTCCTTTTTGATCAGTCAAAAAGTAGTTCCTTATACTATTTTGGCATGTCCAAAAGTCAGTTTCGGGTTTACTCTCCAGTCCAGCTGGTGAATCTGGGAATCTTGAGGCAATGGTACAACTGCCTTATGTACACAGACTTTGAAACCTGGTTCAAAGTTCCCGAGAGCACCCCAGCACTACCAGGTTATACCTCATACCATGCTTTTCGGCCCCAAAACTCAGACCGTACCACAAGCTCAAATATATGTGAGAGATGCAACTATATAGCCAAACTGGAGGCTGAGCTCTCTCAACCCAGTACTGGCACAGTCAGTCAGGAGGAGAATATAACCACACACACCACAAATCCAGTCTCATATAGACCTATCGCAACAGCAAACCAAACACACAAAAACATATTTGGAGGCTCTAAATAAAAATCTGCCCAAGCAGCAGAGACCTGCAAAGCAGACATCCAAGCAACCGCTACCCCACAACAATACCCACATATCACATAATTGACAAAGTCAGTGTGCCACACAGTCACAGCCCTTAAGGCTAAACAACACACCTAATACACTTGTAATAGGTGACTATTGTCATACACACTGACATCCCACTCACTAGGCTGAACAAGAAGGTCACTGTAAGCTGCCTGTCAGGTGCCAGGATCCGCCACATAACACAAGCACTCAGGTCACTCCAAAGCAAGTACAAATATGACTCCGTCATTGTCCATGCAGGTGTGAATGACCTGAGACATACCTCCCTGGACTACATGAAAAGAGACATACAGGAGCTCTCTGATCATGTAGCCCAGGCCGGTATGACCCTGACCTTGAGTAGCATCTTACCCTCACCAAGAATGATGCCACAGTATAAAGACAAAATGATCAATTTTAACAATTTGCTAAAGTATTGGTGTCATTCAAAGGGGATCCAGTGTCTGTCAGCCTGGGATGACATGCTTGACAAGCCACATTGCTTCACTAGGGATGGCTTGCACCTGTCACCCCTGGGCTTTTGAATACTGGCTAAGGCTCTTGCCACACCCATAGTGCCTTTTTTAGGCAAGGCTCAAAAGACAAACCCACCTCTATAGACAACACAAGGAAAAAGAAAAGCACAGTTGTGTACACTTACCATAAATGTAGATGTTCGAGTGTCTTCACTGTTGCAGTCATGACTGTAGGGTTCTCCCCTGCTGGCAGGCAGTCCTCGGTCGGCCAGAATCCCAAAGTCTGGGTCCGGCGTCGGCTGTTCAGCCATGCTCCCTGACGTCAGAGCATCAGGAGTACAAAGCTGACAGCCGACGCCATGTTCTCCAGTTTTTCTTGCCCCAGATGTCATGAGTTCCAAAATGAGTAAGATCCCATACCCTTTGCAAATACACCTCAGAAGAAGGGTGAAAAAAGGGACCACACTAAAGAAAAAATAAGATGGGACAGGAGGGAGGGAAACCCAGACTGCAACAGTGAAGACACTCGAACATCTACATTTATGGTAAGTGTACACAACTGTACTATGTTCATCGTGTTTCACTGTTGCAGTCATGACTGTAGGGTTGAATCCCAAAGCAGAATAAAAGGGAGGTGTTCATAAAGTAGAGGGGGCGGCTAAAAGGCCCTGCAAGACTGCAGAAGCAAAGCCTGCCCTAGACTTAGAGTAAAGAGGTAGATTGTAGTGCTTAGAAAAAGTATGCACTGAACTCCAAGTTGCAGCTTCCAAAATGTCCTTGGTAGGAACTCCTCTGAGGAAGGCAGCTGAAGTGGCAGCAGCTCTGGTAGAATGAGTCCTTATAGTCCCTGGGATTTGCTTTCCATGGTGTGAATAGCAAAATCTGATTCCATGCGCAATCCATTTGGAAATGGTCTGTTTTGAAATAGCTTTACCTTGGGAACTTGAAGCATAAGAAACAAACAATTGCTCTGATTTCCTGATGTCCTTTGGTTCTGTCAAGGTAAAAACGTAGTTGTCTGTGTACATCCAAGGAATGCAAGATCCTTTCCCCCTTATTTTGAGGAGTGGGGAAAAAAGTTGGCAAGTGAATAGTTTGATTTAAAGCCACTTTGGAAATCACCTTAGGCATGAAAGTAGGATTAGTCCTTAAAGACACCCTGTCTTGATGAAAAATAATATAAGGTTCCACAGCCATGAGAGCTTGCAACTCCAAAACTCTCCTGGCAGAGGTCAGAGCTAACAGGATAGCTGTCTTCCAAGATAAAAACTTGATGTCAGATGTGGCAGCAGGCTCAAAGGGAGGTAAGGTGAGTTTTTCCAAAACATAGTTGAGATCCCAAGCAGGAATGGGAGATCTAGGGGGCCTTAAGTTCTTAGCTCCTCTGAGAAACTGTCGCATGAGCTGGTGGGAAAAGATTGGAGGGTCTGTATTATAATGAGCAGAAATAGCAGAGGCATGTATCTTTATGGAAGAGAAAGAGAGACCCTTATGTAAGAAGTCTGTCAGGTAAAGTAAAATCAGAGGAATGTCAGGAATAAGAGGATCAGATTCCTGAGCCTGCATCCAGGAACAAAATCTTTTCCATTTTCCTGCATAAGATTTTTTAGTGCTAGGACGTCTGGCTTCTAAAATGACATCAATAACCTGCTTGGGTAGGAGAAAATGAATCAAAGACCCTGGATTAACCAGGCCGCCAGGCTGAGAGTTTTGACATGGGAGTGCAGAACCTGACCCTGGTGTTGGGACAGAAGGTTCGGAATCTGTGGTAAAACCCAAGGGGGCTCCAGGCAAAGGTTTTTCAGTGTTGGGTACCAAAACAGTCAAGGCCAAATTGGGGCCAGCAAGATTATCATCTTGGGCTTGTCCTGTTTGATCTTTAATAATACCCATGGAAGAAGAGGAAGAGGTGGAAAGGCATACCCAGAGAGGTTTCTCCAACTGAATGACAGTGCATCCACTTTCCAAGCTAGTTCATGGAATGTCCTGTTTCAAAAAATATGTAGTTGATGATTGAGGTGGGATGCAAAGAGGTCTATGTGAGGACATCCCCAGACTGCTGTAATCATCTTGAATATTTCGGTGTCCAGCATCCATTTGTGTGGGTCCGATAGGTTTCTGCTCAGACTGTCTGCCAGGAAGTTTTGCTTCCCTGGTAGAAACTGAGCTTGAAGGTCCAGATTGCAAGCTAGAGCTGTGTTCCAAAGATTCATGGCTAGTCTGAAAAGGAGATATGAATGAGATCCCCCTTGCTTGTTTATGTACCACATAACTGTGGTGTTGTCTGTCCGTATCAGTAGTTGTCCTGGTTGTAGAGGATTCCTGAAGGCCAATAGAGCTTTCTGAACGGCTAATATTTCCTTTAAATTGATATGCAGGTGCTTCTGATCCTTTGTCCAAAGGCCCTGCAGACAGTTGCCCTGAAAATGGGCCCCCCATGCATAATCTGAGGCGTCCGTGGTTAGTATCTGAGTGGCAGGAGGCAGACAGAAGGGTTTTCCTTTGTTTAGAGTACATGCCTTGGACCACCAAAGGAATTCCTTTTGAAGACAAGGCAGGACGGAGATCTGTATGTCTAACTGTGGCAATGCTGAGACCATTAACGTTTTAGGTACCACTGAATTTTCCTCATATGTAGTCTTGCATATAGTACGAGAAGGATGCAGGAGGCCATGTAACCCAAAGCCTGCAGGAATCTCCTTGCAGATAGCTGGGTTAATGTTGCCAAGGTTTTGAAAGTTGAAGCCAGCTGTAATTGTTTTTCGTATGTCAGAAATGCCATCTGGGTTGTTGTGTTTAGAGCAGCGCCCAGAAAAATTATCTGTTGTGAGGGTGTCAAATTTGACTTTTTTATGTTTACAGTGAATCTCAGGAACTTGAGAAAATTCTGAACAAACTCTAGATGCTGGAGTAAGACATCCTTGCTGTCTGCCTGAATAAGACAGTCGTCCAGATAAGGGTAAATTTGAATTCCCTTGAGTCTGCAATAAGCTACTACTGGAGCCAGACATTTGGTGAAGACCCTGGGCGCAGTAGACAATCTAAAGGGTGGCGCAGAGAATTGACAGTGCCTCGATCCGGCCTTGAACCTGAGGTATTTTTTGCATTTCTGCCTGATGGGAATGTGTAAATATGCCTCCTTTAAATCCAAAGTTACCATCCATGCATTTTTGGTCAGCATTGGAAGTAGCTGCTGTAGAGTAAGCATCTTGAATTTTGGAATCTCGAGAAAAGTGTTCAAGACTGACAGATCCAGAATGGGTCTCCATGAATTTTGCTTCCTGGGGACTAGAAAGAGCCTTGAGTAAAAACCTTGTCCCATCTCTGAAAGTGGAACTAGCTCTATGGCTTTCATAGCCAGGAGAGCTTCCACCTGGTTTAAGGCCTCTAACCATTGATGTTTTGGAAGATCTGGCCATCCGCTTGGTCTTGGTAGGGTATGAAAATGGAATGTGTAACCTCTTGAAACCACATCCAGAACCCACTTGTCTTGGGTTATTTAGGTGAAAAAGAGAAAGTTTTCCTCCGAGAGGGGATTCCAGGCAAGAAGTTCCTGCAGCCCAACAGAGGGAGTCATTGAGTCTTGTTTTCTATGAGCTTGTGACCTGTCCTCTCCTCCCCTAGGGGTGGAAGCAGTCCACTGTCTTGGTCTGTAAGAGGCTTGTGTTTGAGGCCTTCCTCGGGAGCGTCTGTATCTACCCCTCTGAGGCCTGTCTGAATTGGGAAAGGACCAGTTTTTTGTAGGCCAATTCCTACTAAACCTGGGTGGCTGTACTTGTAAGAAATCCTTAACTGTTTGCATGGATTTTGCCTTGTCCTCCATCTTCTTTATCACCTCTTCAGCTTTAGATCCAAACAAAACATTATGCTGAACAGGAGCATCCAATAATTTAGCTTTTACCTGATCTGGCAAATTTTGTTCCTTTAACCATGCATGTCTTCTAATGACTATGCCAGAGGCAGCAGCCCTACAAGAAGCCTCCAAAGCATCAAATTCTCAGTGTAAACCATGCTTCCAAAGTTGTTCAGTGGTATGCATTAAGTCATGTAATTCCTTATCATCTGCACAGGCGGAAATGGAAGTAAGCTTTTGTTTTAAAACAGACAGGAGAAATTGCTGGTATTTCAGCATATGAAACTGACAGTTTAAAGCCCTAATAGATAAAGTAGCAGAAGTGTACACTTTTTTGCCCCATCTTTCTAAAGATCTGGAATCCTTCTCAGTGGGAATGGGGTTTTTAGCAGAAGCGGCTTTAACCCCCTTAGGACCCTGAGAAATGGTTTCAGGGTCAGCAGTAGGATTCTTGTATAAAAACTGGTGGGAATCAGGAACCCTATAATATCTGTCTGGCTTAACAGGAGCTGGAGGAAAAGAGTCAGGAGTTAAGTTAGCCTCCGAAAAAGCATCATCCACAATATCCAAAATAGGAGCAATAGCCAGGGGCCTATTTTGGGGAAGAAGAAGAAAATCCCTTAGTCTTTCCTTAGATTCAGAGTACTCCTGTCCTTCCCAGTGAAAATGTTCCCTCATTTCATGCAAAGTTTCCCCAAAAGAGAAATCCTCAGGGGGAGAAGCTGAAGGAATAGATTCCTCAGCATCAGAATCCTCATAAGGAGGGAAAGAATATTCCTGGTCAGAAGAAGAAACTGAAGAAACAGAAGCCTGCTCAGAGGAGTCGTAATAAACTTCCTGCCTTGGCCTTTTATCTGGAGGGGGATATGAACCCCTAATCATAGTAAGTAAGTCCTCCGTCATCTTAAGTAACTGTTTCTGAGACTTGGGTGCCGGATCAGAAGAGGCCTGGGCTGCAGTCTTTGATTTAGAAGGAGTCTTTGCCTTTGTCTTTGCCTTTATTAGAAGCTGAGTAGGCCTGAAAACCCCTTCGGAAGCCGGTACCTGCACAGCGGCTCCGGACCCATCCAAAGGAGCATTGTCCGAAGGTCCTGCAACAAAAATATTCAAAGGCCTAGCTAGCTCCTCGTGGGAGTCCATTTCGGCCACTGGTTCCGAAATGGCCGACGTCAGGGGCTGCAAAAGCGCCTCACTGACGACGGCCGAACCTGAAGCTGGCTCTGCTTGTACAACATCGTCTGATTTGGACCTCGGAGGCCTGTCTTTATCCTTGCGTCGTTTGTGAACTCCAGTAGCCGGAACCGTATCCGACGACATTTTATAATTAAAACGCCTCCCGAAGTAATGAAATGCAAAATCATACCTTCATTTAATCGTATGTTGATTGAATCTAGCACAAAACCGAAAACTAGCTACGTCGTGGTCAGGGCCTAAGCAAGGAATACAGTAAGAATGAAAATCCTTATGAGGTATTTGCTTCCCACATGAAATACAATTATTAACTTTTTCTGACATCGGACTGGAGCAAGAAAAAAGTTTCCCCAATGGGGTACTTAGCTTTGAGTAGGAGAAGAAAGTCTTCGGACTGAAGTACGTTAATAAAAAATTGTCAGGAGTCAGCCAACCGGCACTTGCGAACTGCTATCACCGCACGGCAAGAAAGACTGGAGAACATGGCGCCGGCTGTCAGCTTTGTACTCCTGGCGCTCTGACGTCAGGGAGCATGGCTGAACAGCCGACGCCAGACCCAGACTTTGGGATTCTGGCCGACCGAGGACTGCCTGCCAGCAGGGGAGAACCCTACAGTCATGATTGCAACAGTGAAACACGAACATCTAAGGGTAATGCTGCTCAAAGCCTGAAGTCTAAACCTCAAGATGCAGGCACTCGAGGCTCTCCTCAGTATGGAGAATATTGATATCTGTGCAATAACAGAAACCTGGTTCAAAGTTCCCGAGAGCACCCCAGCACTACCAGGTTATACCTCATACCATGCTTTTCAGCCCCAAAACTCAGACCGTACCACAAAAGGAGGGGGAGTATCCATATTCATCAAAGATACCCACACCTCCAGGTTGGTGGCACTGCACGAATCATGGGAGACCATCCATGTGCAACTAACAGTGGGCAAAACTGCCTTTCTGTTTATAGCCTGCTACAGACCACCCTTCCAAACTTAGGAACCCCACTCGGCTTTCCTGAGAACACTGGAGAATATGAATCTCTCTCCAAACACCATCATATTGGGTGACTAACTACCCAAACATAGACTGGGAGCACTACTCAAGCCTCAACACCCTTGCCCAATGGTTCCTAGAATTTATAAACTCAAATGCTATGGAACAACTTGTCACCACTCCCACAAGAGGAGAAAACATATTGGACCTGATCATCACCAACATGGGGACTCTATGTTCCATACCAGAGGTATACCCCTCACTGGTAAGATCTGACCACAAATTAATCTCACTGGACACCTATATCCCGTCCCCAACCCCAGCCAAGGAAACCACGGTAAAGAACTTCTCAAAAGCAAACTTCACACTTCTCAAAACCGAGGTGGAATCCTTCAAAGCCCCCGGGCCAGTGGAAAGTACAGCCCAAACCGCAGAATCCTTTACAAATGCATTCTATGGACACCTACAGGAATGCATGGATCATGCTATCCCAAATAAAACCAAGACTCACTCCTCCAAAGGCAGGAGACCTGCCTGGTGGACCCCAGCCATAAATCAGCTATACAACAGGAGGAGGAAGCTACTACATGATACAGCAAAATCCCAAAAAGGTAAGGCATCTCTGATCAGTACTAGCAAGAAACTACGATCCCTCATAAAATCATCTAAGGCCAGCTTCGAAAGAAAAATTGCACAAGATGCTAAAGATAATCAAAAGGCCTTCTTTAGTTATGTCAGGAACCTGGGTGGCAACTCCCAGATATGCTCTGAGTTAGTGCAAAATGACAAAAAATACACTGAACCCACAGACATTGCCAACATCCTGGCAGACAGGTTCAGTGCAAACTTCTCCCCTTCCCCCCCAAAAGAGCAAATGTCTATCCCAACAGAGTGTAGCCTCCCTGACATCACAGATGCACAGATGAGAGCTGCCCTCTCCAAAGCAAAAAACACAGCATCAATGGGACTGGTCGGTTTCCCAGGCTGTGTCTTACATGAGCTCCAAGAAGAATTGAACCCTCACAAAGTCACTGTTCAATCTCAGCCTTACTACAGGATATGTACCCAAGGAATGGTGTACAGCAACAGTGGTCCCACTCCACAAAGGTGGTGCCACAACGGACCCCGGAAACTATCACCCTATAAGCCTGACTAGCCTGGTCTGCAAAGCTATGGAGCATATCATCATGGAACTCATAAACAAAGACATTGGGAAACTCCAAACACTGGATCCTACCCAATTCGGCTTTGTTAAGGGCAGATCTTGCCTCTTGAACCTGGCCGACTTCTTTGAAAATGTCACTAAGGCCATAGATGAAGGGAAGGTAGTCCACAGAGCCTACCTGGACCTCGCAAAAGCCTTCGACACAATACCCCACTCCGCCATCATAAATAAGCTCACCAGCTTAAATATCAACCCCTATGTCACAAGATGGGTTGCAAACTGGCTCAGGGATAGAACCCACATGGTCAGAATTGCAGGTGCCATGTCAGACTCTAAACCAGTTATAAGTGGCATCCCACAAGGCTCAGTCCTGGGACCTCTCTTGTTCGCTATATATTTCTCTGAGGTACAGGCTAACATGGGAGGACTATGGCTGACCAAGTTCACAGATGACTGCAAACTGGGTGCCATAATCGACTCGCCGACTGACACAAGCATCCTGAAAAAGGGTCTCACAGAGATGGATAACTGGTGCCAGAGCCATGGCCTAAAGCTAAATGCCCTATGGGAAAAACAAAGTGCCCCCAAATTACCACATAGGTGGTAATCCATTAAGTACGGAAATAGTAATTAGGGATTTGGGGACCCAAGTAGACAGCAATCTCTCCTTTGACAATCATGTTGCCAAAGTGGTTAGAAAGACCTTCTATATAGCCCACCTTATCACGAAAGGTTTCACATCTAGATCAAGAGAGGTCATTGTGCCCCTCTACTCATCAGGCCCATAATTGAATACAATGCCCCATTTGGGATGTACCTTACCCGACACCTGCAGCAACTGGAATGACCCCAAAAGTACCTCACCAAGAGGATCAAAGAACTCAAACAGATGCCCTACGCAGTTAGGCTAAAGAAACTCCAGCTCTACTCAGTTGCTTACCGCCTACTCAGAGGTGATTTGTGCCCGACGTATAAAGCCATGTCCAAACCAGAATTAATGGACATACTCCACCTCAGGAAATCCAAATCCCTTAGAACTACACGCTCCATGGACTTAAACCTCAGCACAGAAATAAACAGGACATGCTGGAGGAACAGATTCATATCCCAGAGGCTCCCCTCACTCTGGAACAAAATACCAATCCATGTTAGGCAGAGCCCCTCAATGACCCTCTTCAAGAGAAATCTTGACGAGTGGATGGGAGATTGTAGGTTTACCCCTGGGATCTCTTCTGTGTCCCTACTACACAGAGGCACAGTAAACTAACCTTAAAAGGGCTATCTTCTGTGACCTACACAGTCAACTAATCTAAAAGGGTGGCAAAAGCCAAACACACTCTGGCTAGGCTTATAAATGCCCTAGGGCAGACAGCCTAGTATCAACCTATGAACCTAAGTATGGAAGCAACTCAATGTAATCATTAACTAAAGTAATATTAGAAAAGCTGTTTCTCTAAAACTAATAGTAAAATCTAAAAGCTGCCAGTCTTCCTAGTACATACATTTAGATAATATGTTGGGATCCGTATGGATCCCTGAATGGCAGCATCACCGAAACAGATTTGGCCGGGCATACTTGCGCGAAAGTGATTTTCATCAAAGAAGCACTTTCGCTTAAGTATGCATGTTATGGAGATCGCACTACAGTGGGGATAAGGGAAAATTCCCTTTTCTCCACTGTAGTGAGACCTTGGAGTGAAAATGTTAAAGGGGGGGGGGGGGGTGCAGGAGGGCTTGCCGCTCTGCGAAAACGTAAATGTAATTTTTTTTTAAATGCACTTTAACAAAAGCGCTTTTTCGGTGAAAGCGCTTTTGTTAAAGTGTGTTTGGTGATTGTGGATTTGGACTATTGAACTTTCGTCCAATAGTCCTAGATCCAATATGTTATTGTTCTATTTAACAGAATGATTTATGATGTGCTGGATTAGGGGAGGGGTGATTGCAGCTGCTATGGATATGTGTTTTGATGTTGTTTAATAGTGGAGAGATTGCGAAGTTTTAAATGGCTTTGAAATGGTCTCTATACATAGATGAAATGTTCAGGTTCAATATGAAAGATATGGAAATTGCTGTGACTGATGGGTTGTCCCTATTTGAGGTGCATTTGTGGTAGCTATATATGAAGCCTCTCTCTCTCCATAGGCTTTTTTTTTTAACTTCATTTAGAACACAAGAAGCCTTCTCTGGTAAACAGGCAGAGTTCAGTTGGAATTCCTGCCTAAACAAGAGAACACAGCTGTCATGTTCAGAGATTCTGACAGGCAGCTTTAGAAGGCTAATTTGAATAAAAGGCAGAATGTTTAAATATGCATCAGCCTAAATTTCACTGCAACTGTAGTTAGGCATACGAACTGGCATTGAAGAAGGGAAAGAATTAGAATGTTACACATACTGTGAAAATACCTTTGAATAAATTTATAAGTAAATATATTTGAAAGCAAGCATTTGAAGTTTGATAGTAACTGTTAATCAATGGTAAAATGAATATATACATAATGTTTACAGCTTCACTATTAGAGGCTTGACATACATGATATGAATATATTGTCAATAGACTTGGAAGTCTCATACATAAAGCAAAAGAAACAAACTGTATACTTTGACAGAAACAACATAGGAGGCTTTAATTTACAGTAATAAATCATTGAATATAAACAAATAGTGAAATACGGTTTAAACATTTTAGAACTATTCATTTACTTTAATATAACCTTACAAACAGAGAATAGAAGGGTCTGAAAGTACATTGGTCTTATGGTGGGACACACCACAAAACATTTTACATAGTTGCGCAGCAGTCTTTCATATTTTATACTATTAGTTGATGAATTTCAAAACTATGCATAGATAAGGAACAATAATAACAGATGCAAGTATATCTTTAACACCTTAATGAACACAAAACTGGAAAATGTATATGTTAAATAACAAATTAAGATGCAAAATATTTGTTCTATTATTATATTAATAATGGTTTAAAGGATACAGGTTCATCTTTATTTTACTGTTAATGACATCATATTTGACTGTAGTAGAGTAGACTTTTATTTTTGGTTTTGCCAGAGTATTGGATGGATGTGTTTGCTTGGATGGTTAGACTATTCAAGCAAGGAGTGTTAGACTCCATGGGGTAAGAGGGAGTTTAACAGCAAATTTTTAATTATAATTATATTTTTTCGAGTGTACACAATAGTAACTATTTAAATGTCAATGGATTAAATAATGGATGCAAGAAGGCCTGCTTAATTCTCAAGTTATTTTTTATAGGAAACACACTTATTAACAGAAGACATAGACAGGCTAAATACTAAAAACTACACAATCTTATCCAGTTCACAATATAATAAAAGGGGGGGGGTTCTATATTATGGAGAAATTCACTGTCTATGCCTACGGTTATAGAAACATATCAAGATGATAAAGGTATGCTTTGTACTGTAACTATAAAGTATAATAAGAGGATATTAACTCTTACTGACTTGTATTTGATTCCTAGAATAGGAATTAAAACAGTTGACCAACATCTAGAACAAGTAATTCAAAACTCAAAAGACAATATCATTCTAGCATGAGACTTTAATTGTATACTGTCAACAAGTGATACTAACACAATACGTAAATGGTGAATACAGGCCAAAATGATTGTTAAAATTTACTGAATTGTTAAATCTTAGAGACATAAATACATTTCAGAACCAAATTCATTATTTTCTACCCATTATTCCCATAGACACGGAACACAATCCAGAATTGATAGAGTCCCTAAAGACCTGACTGATACACTAGGCAAAGTCAAAAGAGTAACCTGTCTGCTTTCAGATCACAATGCAATTACCTTTGAGCTATTTTGTTTTTGAAATCTAACAATAATGTTTTAATCAGAAGATTGCCAGCATATATAACTTCTTTAAAATAATTTAAGGACTTTCTTTTAATTAATGAAATCCCTTCCTTTATAGAAATTAATAATATGAAGATACTTCAGAAATTTATTGATGGGATGCACTAAAAACATATCTTTTTGGTAGAGTCACTAATTGGTTGTCAAATTAAAAAAAACAATGAGACAAAGAATTACCTGAAATACAAGAAAAACTTGGTAAGTTAAAATTAGAAAATCAGACAAAAAATAATAATACAAACAGATTAATAAGCTAAACAACAAATATTTGAAAATCTTAAACCATAAAATTAAATCAACCTTGAGAAGTTTAAGATTAACTTCTCTATTAACCCCAAATTTATGTGCAATTTAGCCAGAAAAACAAAATTACTCAGTAAGTCCAATCACATAAAAGAAGTAGACTCACATAGGAAGAAAAGTAACAGAAATAGAAGATATTCTAAAGGAATTCAGAGATTATTATATAAAATTAATCCAAATAATATATTAATGTATCCAGAAGAAATAATTAATATATATATATATATATATATATATATATATATATATATATATATATATATATATATATATAAAGCAGCTAAACTATCTGATGACCAAATTAAATTATATGACAGACTGAACTCTATGCCTGAACTTCAAACTCAAATTTTTAAAAACAAAGCAGCAAGTAATGATGGAATTATATCTGAACTTTACAAGCTGTTACCCAAAGAATCCCTAGACATACTACATAAGTTTTTTCTATAGTCAAAGACCTAGCTAAAGTTCCTTCTTCCTGGAAATTTACCCCTATCTCTCCAATTTTAAAAACTAACAAAGATCCTACTGAATGTTCTTCATACAGGCCAATTTCACTTTTAAATGTGGATTATAAATTGTTCATGGCAATTCATGCTAATAGATTAAAATATATTCTACCCTATATGTTTGACAAAGATCAAACTGGCTTTATCATAAACAGACATACTTATGATAATATTAAAAGAATAATCACAATAATTGACTATGCAAATAACAACAAAAGAGAACTTAATATTAATGAGTCTTGATATTAATAGTGCTTTTGACTTGGTAAACTGAAAGTATCTCTTGCTGGTTTTAGAAGAATATAATTTCTCAAGTAACTTCACACATCTTAATAATCTTCTTTATAATGACCGTTTTGCATATGTTAAAATATGTAGTTTTACTTCTGATTCTATACAAATTTTGAAAGGAACAAAACAAGGATGTACTCTTTCACCTCTGCTTTTTACCCTGATTATGGAACCATTTGATAATTTTCTCAGATCAAATATAGATTTAAAGGTATTAACATAAATGAGAAATTAAACTATAAAATTTAGTTGTTTGCTGATGACATTCTACTGATATTAAATGACAATGATAATTCTCTGGCTGCCGTTTTCTTAGTAATAGATGTATTTCAAAGAAATTTTGGTTTAACATTTAACAATGACAAAACAAAAATACTATATATAAAAACAAATAAGAATAGAATCAAAAATGAATTCAATAAACATATTGTCAGAGGGAAGAAAATTAAATTATTTAGGAATAATAACAGAACATTACAAATATAATAAATCATAATTACACTAAGGTATAAACAATATAAATAATCTAATACACAAATGGAATAAAATTTTGTTCATGATGGAAGAGAAGTTATGTATAATCAAAATGTCTATTTTACCAAAAATCTTATATATTATACAATCACTATCATTACCTCCACAAAAAGTTGTATTAAAGAATTTAACACTAAGTTTGAGATTTCTCTAGTATCCCAATAAACAAAGAATTGCTTTAAACTATCATATGAGAGGCTGGGCAGCAGTTGGGATAGGGCTACCTGACATAGAATTAGATATAGGGAATATATAGACTTGATACAGGGTTATCTGCTTGCAGTAGCCCTCAGTCGGCCTGATTAACAAAGTCTTGGGTCCTGCGTCGGTTGCTGTCCCTTCTTCTGTGACATCAGGTCATCAGGGGTATAAAACATGCAGCCAACGTCATTACATCAGTTTTTCTTGTCCCAGATGCCAGGTGCCCCTCTAATGGGAAGCAATTAGATCTATAAATATACAAGGTTATACCTCCAACAAAAAAGCAAATACACCAAAAAGCTTTTGAGCATAGTAAAGGATAGTAGAGGTATAAGTCAAAAGAAGTAAGGGGGCCAGAGGGAGGATAACCAGGACTGCAACAGTGAATACACTCGAACATCTTAACAAATCGAACAACAGAGTTGCGGAAGCCAGGTCCGACTCTAAACTGGATACAAGTGGCGTTCCGCTGGGCTCAGTCCTGGGACCCCTCCTTTTCGGCATATACTTCTCAGATGTACAGGCAAGCACAGGAGGACTATGGCTGACCAAGCTCGCAGACGACTGCAAACTAGGGGCTATAACTGACTCTCCGGTTGACACAGACATCCTCCAAAAGGGTCTCACTGAGATGGATACCTGGTGTCAGAATCATGGCCTCAAGCTAAATGCCAAAAAGTGCATAGTCATCCCCTTTGGAAAAAACAAAGTACCCACAAACTACCACATAGGTGGTAGTCCCCTAAATATGGAAGACGTAATAAGGGATCTAGGGACCCAAGTAGATAGTAATCTCACCTTTGATAATCACATTGCCAAAGTGGTTAGAAAATCCTTCTATGTGGCCCACCTAATCACAAAAGGGTTTGCATCCAGATCAAAAGAGGTCATTGTACCCCTCTACTCATCACTCATCAGACCCATCATAGAGTACAATGCCCCATTTGGGATGTACCTTACAAGACACCTGCAACAGCTGTAAAGACCACAGAAGTACCTCACCAAGAGGATCACTGGCCTCAAACAGATGCCCTATGCAGATAGACTGAAGAAACTCCAGCTGTACTCGGTTGCATACCGCCTACTCAGAGGTGATCTCTGTCTGACATACAAGGCCATGTCCAACCCAGAATTGATGGACATGCTCCACCTAAAGAAAACCTTATCCTCTCAAGCCACACGTTCTAGGGATCTAAACCTCACCACAACAACAAATAGGACATGCTGGAGGGATAGATTCCTGTCCCAGAGACTTCCCATGCTTTGGAACAAGATCCCAGTCTACATTAGGCAGAGCTCCTTGCTAACACTCTTCAAAAGAAACCTTGATGAGTGGATGGGAAATAGAAAGTTTACCTCTGGGATCACTTCAGTGGCTCTGCTGGACAGAGGCACAGGGAACTAATCTAAGGGGGGTGGTGAAAGCCAACACATTCTGGCTAGGCTTATAAATGCCTTGGGGCAGCTAGACTAGCACCTACCTATGAACCTATAAATTACAAAAACAATATATCTTTGGATTAATAACACACAGCTGCATGGAAAGATTTTTTTTTAGGAAATCTTTTTATAAACTCTAAACATAATAGGTATTCTAATGATTATCGCAAACTAAATAACAGTCTACATTGGTTATTAAAGGATTACCTTATAGGAAAAAGTCACCAAACAAGTGACTCCTATTTCATTTCAACTATATTAAACACTTTTCAAATTTTCATATACAGAAACCTGACATTTAAAGCTTGGATCTTCCTTATATTTCCTATGGCATATACATAAAATAACATCTCCACCTCAAAGTTAGATACAATGATCGCATTTAAAAACAAAAATCTGCTGTATTGGGTTCAATTAATGAAAGATGAAAAGATATGTTCTGTTGACTATATTAAGAACAAATATAATTTAGGTAAAGACGTGGCTAGATGTACAATCCTGCAGACAACATGTAGAAAGGAAAATTAAGTTAATGCAATAAAGGATAAGAGATCATATCTCAAAATTAACTAAATTATATAGAGTTGTGAGGAAAGAGACAAACAGTTATAATGACAATTATTGGAACTATTTTACCCAAATTAATAACAGACCGAGTGAAGAAGATAAGAAATTAATTCTAATACCTTTTAAACATACAACTTCATCTCTTAGATGGAATCTTTTTACTTGGAAATTTTTGCATAGATCTTTCTTCACATCACATACTGTATAACTTGGCAGTGAAGTAGGTTATTGATCTTTGGTTCTCATTGAATGACTCTAACCCTGTGTGTGATCTTAGAAGACACAGTTGTTTTAATCTACCCTTGAAAAATGTATGAAAAAAATTGTAGAAATAGAAATAAAAAATTTGTTGAAAAAGCCTTGTAACAGTTGTTTCCACAATTTTAGTAGAGAAGAAAAAGCTAGTTTTAAAGAAATTGCTGATGATTCTAACTTAAAAATAATGAAACCTGACAAATGGGGAGGGGTGGTGATAATGGAAAAAGAACAATATAGAAAAAATATGTTATTACTAAGTGGTGAAGGCTATGTGCTGATTAGTAAACATTAGACTGCAACTGCCTATAGAAAAAAATGTTATAGTTTATGATATGCTCATGCAGGGGTGGTTAAAAGAAAAATAATTTAATTCCATACAAAATGATACACCAGCAGTGGCTATTATTTTTGGTTTGCTGAAAATACACAAGTGTATTGATATTCCCTCTTTCAGGCCTGTTTTTGACAGCAGCAGATCAAAAACCTACGTCATTGCCACGTTCACTGATAGCATGTCGAAAGCAAGTATGGATAGTATTCCACAAATATGCTGGGACTCCTGGGATTTTTTGGCTAAACTAATTAAATTAAAGTTTCTTCCCAAAGGAATCATTTTTAACTATGGATGTTACAAACTTACTTTCTTAATTTCACAAGATGAAAGCCTAGTGTGGTTTAATGATATAGCATGCCATACAGGAATATTAAGTAATGGCAAGATTAACAGTAACAGAAATAAAACAACTGGAACTGGGATCATTAGAAAATGGAAGGAGCAAACTACATAGGAAAAAAATGGCAACTGTGAGAACAATATATGCAGACAAGGAACGAGGTTTAAGAGGCAGGATTTGAATGAGCCATATAATGCTTAACTGACAATGACTGAAAGATTATAAATGATGTATGTTTGCAACTACAGTTGTTTCAGTGGTGTCTGTGATGTATTATGTTTGCAACTAAAGTGGTGTCATTGTTTGTTTTTCATTTATATAAATGTACGATTGCCTATGTCATATGTGATAATTTAATAAAGATGTTTATTAAAAAAAGATTAATATGTTCACCAGTCTGATAGAGTTAGTTCTTAAAAATAATTTTATAATGTTTGACAATGTTTATTACAAAGCACAGGTGTGGTGATGGGCGCAGCTTGTGCCTCGAGCTTTGCAAATTTAGTTATGTCATACTGGGAGAAAGAATTTTTGTGCCAGTCAGTTCTGTAACAGCTGGAGTTTCTAACTGTTTGGTTTGAATAAAGTATTTCTTCTACCAGTCTCTGCAAGTCTCCACATAATTTTACTGCAGCAGGATTGTTATTTCTTAGGATATTCAATACACTTTTAATGTTGTTCCACTTCCTATTATGTTCACTCTCACGCATAACACTTCAGATAGTGGAGCTGATATGAATTATATATATGAGGGATAAGACACCATTATTGTGCTTTCAGATGTATGACTGAGGGCATACTGTCTACTATATTTCTGTAAATATAATTCTGCTATCTGGACTTGCATGGCTTTTGCAATTACATGAGAGACATACACAACTGGATCTATTATCCACTAACCTCCCCAGGTTATAGACATACATGTGTAACAGCTCAAACTGTCACCTGTATTTATATATGATTCCTGACTATATGTAGGCAGCACTTCTGTGGCAAAGATGGAAAATCAACACTGCGGAAGAAAATGTTTTGCTCCTTATGCCTAGGTTTGAATCCCACAGTGTAAAACTCAATTTTCCACACTGTATAAAGGCAAAAACAAACGTGTCAGGTCATTACATTTATGCCCCCAGTGCCTGTCTGCAAATTTAACTTGCCTACAGTTACCTTCCAAGTTCCAATAAATATTTCCTGGCTACATCAGAAGACACCCCTCAAACTAAGGCCAAGTGTTAAATTAACCTTTCAATTTCAATTATTTAATTTCCCCTGCTTGGTACTGCTGCTCTCCGCTTAACACCATGCAAAAGTAGTTGGCATAGTTTGTGCACTACCAGTAAATAGAATAACTGGAATTGGTGGGAATTCATCAGTTTCCATTCTTCTATCTGGCTGGTAGACATAGCTGACAATAGAGGGGCAGGTGCCCAGTTTAGGGCACAGAGGTGGGGTGTCCTGGTAAAGTGTCACAAGCCAAGGGCTTCTTCAGGGGGACTATTCTGGATCCCAGTACAAATCTGAGGCATGTAATAGTTTGGCTCAGGCTGTATCCAGTGCCACTGGCATCCCATGCACTGGACAGCAGTGTAGGCATCATTTTAATGACTTACACAGGAGTAAAAGGGATACTTTCAACTATTGGCTGCTGGAGTTTGAAACTGTGAACAACCCACAGCTGTCTAAATATATCAATAAGAGAGTACTTGTAGGACTTAAAAAGCTAAATATAGGCAAGACTGGTATGCATAATGCTCTTCTGTTCTTTTATGTTCTTGCACCACCTGACAACGTGCATGAGTTCAATAGACAGGCTCATGCTGCTCAACTGGAGAAGTTGAGGGAAGCAAGGGGTATGAGTGCAGCAGAAGAGGAGTGTGATTGTAGCTTAAAATGTTAAAGATTGCTTTTAGGGTCTTTTAAACAGTTGTATCAAACTGAACATATATATCTCAACTGCAAGAGCAAGTATGTATGCATGCATAAGTCTGTAGCACAGACCAACTGAAGGAATCAAATGTTAGACTGTAGTCAGACTTTGTGGGTTCAAATACCATGATTCACAACTGTACCACACTATTATTTCTTTAATAATATTTATATTACATTCTGTTTTCAGCAATCTGTGTTACAGTGTGTATCTATTGCGATGTATATTTAAATGTAATACTGCATATAAAATAGTTGTATAATTGTTAATGCATTGTATATCACATATGATGGTACTAATTTTATCTTTTTTTTTCTCTCTCTCCCCAACCCTTATCTCTCTTTTTTTATTTTCTATTATGAGTTGTCAAAATGTCTGCATGCCATCTATGCATACCACGTCACTAAATTCTACACAGCATAACAAGGTAGGCCAGCCCCATTTGGATCAGCTTGTCCCCTCTCCACTGGGTCCAGCACTGATGCCCAGCATATCTGGAAGCTAACCTGGCAGCACTGCCTCTGCTGCCCCATACTACCTGCACCCTCAGGTAGTATTCCCCTAGAAACTGGTGCAGTAGGACTCTCTGGCAGCAGTGGTGGAGGTAGCGATTTCAACACTCACCTGGAGTTACCAGGGTTGGTGTGTAGGTTTGTGCACTGTATCACTGGTGTACACCTACACCAAACAGAGAGTCTGCTCTCCCTCATTGTCTGGAGGAGGAGAAGAAGTCAAGCACTCCATCCGCCAACAGAATGAGCGGACAGTGATGACAGTGCAGTGGCTGAGGACTCGATTCTCACTGTCTCCAAGCTTGATGGGCATGAGCCTGCATTGTTCCCTCCCTCACCCCAATCATGGCATCCCCCAACCTTTTCTGTCCCTCACCATCCCAGTTTCTTGTCTTGCTTGTCATGTTTTTTTGCATTTGCTGCCTCAGCTACCCAACTTACCTGAACCAGACATACCTACATCCCTTACCTAGCAGTCCTCTCTTACTGAATTAAAAAAAAAAAAAAAAAATGGGCACCCATCTCACAAAAAAAAAAAAAAAAAAAGTCCCATACATAGCTTTCCATTTCTCACACATGTTTACTTCACACACTTGATTCGGTCCAACTGACTATTCAACATGATTATGTTGTCACAAATCTCTCTCTGGAAGTGACCATCCAAATTAAGCTAATATTCTACAGATAAATTTTTACTGTTGAAGAAATGGATAGCTATGGTTCTTTCCTACCTCCTTCCTGTACATTTCTGTATTAGTTTTCCTTTGTTCTTCCACCTGCTTGCTCCCCATTTCAACACTTTCCTATCTACCCCATTTTAACACCTTTAATCTGGTCAAAAAATTGAATCATCCACAACACACAAGTAGCAGAAAATGCTATGGATCCTTTCACTTTTTGGTCTCTATGTTTGTGCAGAATTTGGAATCATGCAGCAATGTCAAGTGGTGGTACAATGCTGCGGTTATCACCGCTTAAACCCACTGTGCGATGCTAACACTCAGCAACAGATACACTATAAAGAATAAATGTTATTGCATTCTACTATTTTTTTATTTAAAAGTATTCAATACACATGGATATGAACCCAGTATCATCTGCTCAAAAAGAAACAGGTCAATGCATTTACACCTGCTGCCACAGTGTTAGTTGAACAGCGTATGTGTTTCATAGACTCAATACTAAATCTGAGTTTTGCGGTGCAGCTCACTGCTTAGCAACATGCTAACATTGACCTGTAGCAATGCATTTTGCATTTGTACACTGCTTAATATGCAAACAGAGAAAAATGAATGGAAATGTGTATCTCACATGTGCAAACACTTTGCTAACCTCTGAGCAAACCTGCTACTCACTGTGCTATGGAGAACTAATTATTATGTATTAGTACTGTTTACTGTCCATTTCCTGTTTATTACATGTGGAAACATAAACTGAAAGCCCTATCTAACAATATGTCACATATTTACAATACAGTCATGTGTTGCCTCCCCCCAAGCACTGCAACCCTGGGGTCACAGTACTTTTCCCCCACATATATCAACTGCACTATACAAATTAATATATTGTGTAATATGCAATGTACATCAATCTAGTAACATGCAGAGCTAGAACTTTTGACAAATAAGCCTAAACAGCCTTATCTGCAAGGCTATTGAAGGAATGATCATGGACCCTATCCACAGGGGGGGGGGGGGTCTACATTATAATCTCAAATGTTTAGTGGTTCGAATGCATAAGCATCGAACTGTATGCATCGAACCATTAAACAATTGAAACAATAAAAAAAAAATGTAGAACAAAAAAAAACACTAACGAGTGTAGGCAGGGGAGCAAGCCCCCCTGCACCCCCCCACCCACCACAATTTAAATATAACAACTCCGAGATCACGCTACAGTGTATGAAAGGGAAATTTTCCCTTTCCGCACCATACTACGTTAAACTGCGATCTCAGAGTTGGTATATTTATGTAGCGGGAGGTGTGGGGGTGCAGTGGTGATTGCCCCCCTGCTTAAACTCATTAGGGTAAGTATTTGATGTTTAAATTTTTTTTTTATTTTCGAAGTTACGGAACTTCAATAATATGGTGTCGACCATATTGTATTCGATGTTCCCATAACTTTAAGATTATACTATAGACCCATCCACAGGGACATGGGTGACCTTCCACACACTTGACCCAAGCCGTTTTAGTTCTGTCAAGGGTAGATCTTTCTTATTAAACCTAGTGGACGACTTTGATAATGACCCCAAAAATATGGATGAAGGATAACAGGACATACTGCCTATTTTGATTTATCCAAGGCCTTTGACACTATCCCCCATTCAAGTGTCATAGAGAAACTCTCCCATCTGGGGATTAACCTGTACATTACTAGATGGATAGCCAACTGGCTCACCCACAAAATATGCACTATCAAAGTTGGGCAGTGCAACTCTACCACTAGCCCACTTACAAGTGGAATACCACAAGGAGCTGTGCTGGGTCCTCAACTGTTCAGAAACCATTTCTCTGAAGTCCAGACAAAGCTAGATGACCTGTAGCTTACCAAGTTTGCAGATGACTGCCAACTGGGCACACTCATACAAAGTCCCCCAACGATGTTAACATATTACAGAAAGGGCTTACATAGATAAATTATTTGTGGGAAACTCACAGACTGAACCTTAAAACAAAAAAAGCCTCATTGTCCCCTTTGGCAATGAAGTACCCCCTGCTAATTATGATATACATAGCACCCCTGTAAGCTCAAACACAGTGTTGCGAGACTTGGGAACACATGTTGATATAAATCTACACTTCAATCATTTTGCATCCATAGTAGCAAGACACACGTTCTTCATTGCACACCTCATAACAAACGGCATCATATCCAACACCAGGAAGGTCAAAGCTCCACTGCAATAGACCCTTATCAAACCACTAATTGAAAACAATGCTCTCTTCTGTCTGCACCTTCCCAGGCACCAACAGCATCTGGAGAAAACACAGATGATTGTGACTTGGTGAATCCAGGGCCTCCAGAACATGACATACATGGAAAGACTGAAAGACCTGTCACTGTACTCAGTATCATGTAAGCTGCTGAGAGGTGACCTATACCTGGCCTACAGAGCAGTCTCAGACCCTGCCCAACTGGAAATGCTGGATAATCTGCAAATCAAATTGGACAAGAATAATTTGCTCCAGGGATCTCAACCTATCCTGTGACATAAACAGAACATGCTGGGGAGACAGATATTTTATTTATTTATTTATTTATTTCCATTTGTTTACAGGGAATGTCCGACTGGGCCTAAAATAGCCTGTTTTCAGTGAAGGCACAGGGAGAAAAGCTTCACAGTGATACAATGTAGTAACACGACAATATTCGTATAAGATACATAATCTGTACAGTACAACATTCATATACGATACAACTTAACATATTGCACCTGAGGTACATTTTGAAGACAATAGAGAATTAAAAAATACAAAGTTGGAATAAAAATGCACCATAAAAAAAATCAGACAAGAAGACAAAGTTCATGGGCCAGGTATGTAGTTGCTTAAATAGATAGGAAAAGAAGGAGTGTTGGGTAGGGGGATTTGTTAGGTGAGAAGGGTAGTGAGAAAAAAGTAAAGGGTAAGAAAAGTATAGCTCCCAGAGACTGCTAGTACTCTGTAATAAGTTCCCACTGCATGTGAATCAGTGCTCCTCAATGACCCTATTCAAGTGCAACCTTTACAACTGGATGGGTGACTGTAAATTCACCCCTAAGGTGGCACCTATGTCTCTCAAGATCAGCGGCAGTCAGTGCTAATCACAAAAATCGCTCTGCTAACAATGACCATCTAACTATGTTCAATAAGGGTACTTGTATTTTTATACAGTTTGGCTTGTAAACACACTAGGGCCATTAGCCTATTAAGACCCTATGAAATTATGCACCTATGCAGGCCTTGCAACATCTCTTCAACATGCCCTCTTGATGTCATCCACTATAAGTTAGTTGCCCTGCAGCCATATAAAAGTCATACTTGTCCCATGGCACTTGTGCAAAATAATGAGTTGTGCAGTCTGTGTACTTAGATATGTAGGGGTTCTATTCTCACTGCAGTCAAGTGTGTGCTCTCACTGCAGTCAAGTGTGTGTGTGTGCATGTGTCCAGCCAGAAGAGCAGAAGTTTGTATCCTACAGTTTCCACTTCAATCCCATGGATTGACAGTATTCTGATACACATGCCTACACATCCATTTCATGCAAGCCTACCAACATCTTCTCTCAAACATGCCCTGCTGATGTCCTCCACTCAGGACCGGCCTTAGGTCAACTGGCACCCTAGGCAAAAGGGCTCCACAGTGCCCCCCCACCACACTACCTGGTGCCCCCATCCTGGTCTACCTACACCAAATAAATACTGGAAAAGCACCCCTACCAGAGCAGCTCCCTAGGCGGCCGCCTAGTTGGCCTATGCCTCGACTATAAGTTGCCCTACAGTCTTGTAAAAGTCAGACTTGCACCGTGGCATTTGCGTAAAATACTGAGTTCTGTAATCTGTGCATTTAGATAGTGGTTCTATTCTCACATGCATTTGAGTGTGTGTGTGTGTGTGTGTGTGTGTGTGTGTGTGTGTGTGTGTGTGTGTGTGTGTGTGTGTGTGTGTGTGTGTGCACACTTGTTTGATATTAGAGAGAACATTTTGCAATAGCATGTGGGACTGCATTCTTACCACTTTTTCCTCCCCAGACACTGCTGATGTCATCCACTATAAAGTGTTTTCTGACACAGTCAAGTCAGACTTGAGCTGTAGCACCTGCCTTAAATACAGAGTTCTGCAGTCTATGTAGTTAGGTAGGGGTTATATTCTCACTGCAGTCAACTGTTTTGTGTGTATGTGTTTGTGCACTTGCTTGACATTACAGAGAGTATTTTACAACAGCATGTGGGACATTGCTCTTACAATCTTCCTCTCACCAGACTCTGCTGATTTGCGGATGTGCAGTATACACATCAGGGCAGGGTCAGAGATGACCTGTAGTCCAGGCACAAGTAACCTCATCCCTTTTGATACAGATTTCAGGATCATGGTTTCAGTCTATGAGGGTGGCCGTGGTGGTGGAGCAGTTAGAGTTGTCGCCTCACAGTCAGAGGCTCTCTGGTTCGATCCCTGGCTGGGGTGCCTTCTGTGCAGAGTCTGCATGTCTTCCCTGTGGTCGTGTGAGTTTTCTCTGGGTGCTCCGGTTTCCTCCTACATCCCAAAGACATGCTGTAGGTGAATTGGACACTTTAAATTGGCCTTAGGCGTGAGTATGTGCATGTGTGTGCCTTCTGTAGAAGGTTGGGCGCCGGACTGGCAACTCGACACTGTAAAAACTCCACTGCCAATCATGAGAGGACAGGTGATCTGCTGTGGTGACTCCTAACTGGGAAAAGGCCAAAAGAAGAAGAAGGTTTAAGTCTATCTATGTATGTCATGGCATGGTTTGTAGGACCTGTATTTTCTTGGTGTGAAATCCCCATGGTCTGTCCAGCGGCTGCAGGTGTCTGGTGAGGTACATACAAAAGGTAGCATTATACTCTATTAGTATTCAGAAGTGGTTTGAGTACAATGCTGTTATATCATCCTCAGATCTGGATACAATGGCCTGATATATGAGGTACATGACATAGCCTTTCAATACCACTGTGGACACTTGGTCGAAGTTCAGATTGCTATCTATGTGTGTTCCCGGATCTTGCACTTGTTTCAGCATAGGGGAAGTGCTGTCAATGGTGTACTTACAAAGAAATTACACTTTGTATAAGCACCACATCCTCTACATTCTGTATTTATTAGTAGACTGTGTGGTTTTGGCACCAATCATTTGTGTGTATTAGCCCCCCTTGTAGTATACTAATCATTGATAGACTTGGTAATTGCAACCAATATGCATGATTCAGCAAACCTGGTAAGCCACAGGTTGTAATCTGTAGCCTGGAGTGTCAAGAAATAGATTCCAAACAGTATAGGGTCCAGCAAAAATCCTTGGGGTACTCCAATGGTGACAGCTCTAATGGTAGAGGTTGATTCACCAACTTTCACAGTATGTGATCTGTTGGTGAGGACATTGGTTAACCATTTAGTGAGGTATGGTTAACCATTTAGTGATGTAACTGTTAATCCCCAGCTGGTACAGTTTGCACATGACACAAGTAGGGAATTCTGTCCAAACCCTAGAACACATCAACATAGGCAGTATGCACTGTCTTACCTTCATGCAGGCCTATCATAGTCAATGGGCTGTAACAACATCACAGATCACCTATAGGGTAACTCAAAACATATATCTACCTGACATGGATTGATACACCCTCCAGAAGGACTATATTCCTGTTGAAGGGTGTATATTATCATGCATCTGACTGGGGTGGGGAGAGCACCTGATGCATGCATGTATAGAGACATCCTGACTCTCTTGATCTGTGAGGTAGACCAACATATGATCATGGACCTTTTCTAAATGAGCACTAGTAATATCCCGGCTATGTGCAACAGACGTGAGTTGTTAATGCTACATCTATGTCTGTTATATCTGTCAGATGTCCTCAAAGAGCTCATGTACAGCATTGCAGGATAAAGTACAGTTTTGTACCTACCATAAATGTAGATGTTCGAAGATCCACATTGCTGCAGTCCTTACACTTGGGTAGTCCGCTGTCCTCGGTCGGCCCGAATACCAAAGTATAAGGCTGACGTCGGTCAAGGCGCATTAGTCTGATGTCAGGACGTCAGGGTACAAATGCGCATGACCGACGTCATATCCTCAGTCTTTTCTTGCCCCAGATGTCAGAAGACCCTAAAAAGGAAAGGCCAAAACCAAAAAACAACAACACACCCAACACCCCTGCACCAAATATATGTACAATATATACAAATTTACAAAAGTACAACCCAACCCACACAACCACCCCTAAACACAGAGGGGAAGGAGGGAGGGTAAATTGGACTGCAGCAATGTGGATCTTCGAACATCTACATTTATGGTAGGTACAAAACTGTACTATGTTCTTCATCTCACATTGCTGCAGTCCTTACACTTGGGTAGAATCCCAAAGCAGAGGTAAGGGAGGATGGCAAATCATAAAGAAGCAGGAGCTGCCAACATGCCCTGTAAAATAGCAGTGGCAAAACCAGCCCTAGATTTAGAGTAGAGAGGAAGGTGGTAATGCTTAGAGAAAGTATGCACTGAACTCCAAGTAGCTGCCTCCAAAATATCCTTAGTTGCCACCCCCCTTAGAAATGCTGTTGAAGTGGCAGTAGCCCTAGTGGAATGAGGCCTAATCCCAGCTGGAATCTCCTTGCCATGATGGGAATAACAGAAATCAATGCAAAACCTAATCCACTTAGAAATAGTTTGTTTTGACACAGGCTTGCCCTGAGAACTCAAAGCAAAAGAAACAACTGCTGAGACTGCCTAAAATCCTTAGTCCTGCTTAAATAATAACACAACTGCCTGTGTACATCTAAAGTGTGCAAAATCTTTTCCCCCTTATTTTGGGGATTTGCATAAAAAGTAGGCAAATGAATAGCTTGGTTTAACGCCACACTAGAAACCACTTTAGGCATAAAGGAAGGATTAGTACGTAAAGATACCCTATCCTTATGGAAAATCAAGAAAGGCTCAACCGCCATAAGGGCCTGCAATTCAGAAACCCTTCTTGCAGAGGTAATGGCCAACAAAAAAGCAGTCTTCCATGACAAATATTTCAATTCAGCAGTAGCTGCAGGCTCAAAAGGTTGTAGAGTGAGCGACAAATTATTTCTAAATGAAAATATGAGTTAATCATCTAAAACTCTCCTAAGATCCGAGTTAATCAATAAAAGTGGCCAATATTTCTTAACAGCCTCACAAGTAATGTCAATATTGTTTGAATAAGTAAGGAGAAGCCTATTCTTATGAGAATGTTTACTAGTCTGTTTAGGTGCCACAGGTACTATCAAGCCTCCCACT
>NC_056731.1:1111768692-1111792775 GCF_019279795.1 Protopterus annectens | reverse complement strand
CTTTAATAACCAATTAAAACTGTTGTTTAGTATGAGATAATTATTAGATTATCTACTATGTTTAGAGTTTATAAAAAGATTTCCTAAACAAACTCTTTCCACCCAGCTGTGTAAGCATTATTAATGCAAAGATATATTGTTTTTATAATTGATGATAATGAATTTAATTCTAGATCTGGTAGCTCTATCCCTCCTGCTGCCCAGTCTCTCATATGATGGTTTAAAGCAATTCTTGGTTTATTGGGATACCAGATAATTCTCAAAATTAAAGTATTAAATTCTTTAATACAACTTTTTGTAGGAGATAATGATAGTGATTGCTCATGGCGTTGGTGGTGGCGACTGATTAGGGTTTTTAGCAGCCCCCAAATCAAAAGCACCGCGTGGCACCTAACCATCCCGGCAGCCCTAAGACGTCCCTCTCCTGTGCGAATGCACACAGCTAGTTAAGGCATCTTTAAGTGAACTGCCTAGCCCCCAAATCAAAAGCACCGCATGGCACCTAACCATCCCGGCAGCCCTAAGACGTCCCTCTCCTGTGCGAATGCACACAGCTAGTTAAGGCATCTTTAAGTGAACTGCCTAGGTAAAGAATCTACCTTCCTCACACTATTGATTTATACTGTCTAGTGTCAGGCAGCAACGGAAAGACCATAGACGTGTTGTTTCTCTTCCAAGCGGACTATTAACTTAAAATCAAACCTCTTGATACTTGAAATTATCATTCAGCTATTTGCTACCTGTACAATTAATCTTACTAAAACAGCAGACCTTAGACTAAATGCAACAGTCTGCTACATACCATTAAAGGCGGCTACCTTTAGAATCAAGGTAAATCCTCGGCGGTGTAATCAACGAGGTTTCATTACACCCCCGCGGTATCTCCGCCTCGTCATTTTGTCTAGTGATCAGTACCGACCAGACCTCTGCTCATCCACGGTCGCCTCTTGGAGTAACAGGGTATATTGCAGTTGATTCCTACCCTTCTTCATCTTCTTTTCAACAGTTATTTCCAACTGAACTAATGTTTGTTGTGAGCGAAACGCATTAATGCTAGCCATGCTTTAATTTGTGTTACAGATATTTACTATCGAATCAAATGCTTGTTTGTTGAGTGAATTGATTGAATGCGAACAGTTGTAACTTAGCCAGTCGCTTATGAAACACGCTCATATTGCCTCTATTTCCTTGCTCTGAATGTATTTTTCTGTTCTTACAGTTAAACAACCGTCTGTTTAAGTAGTTTACTTACCTGCTGAACCGTGAGCGCGTTGTTAGTGTAGCTCGCTCACCCCAATCTTAACTCTTTTATATGTTTTGCATTTAGACTTGACTACCAGAGTAAAGTGTTACTGCACATGTTTAAGCTATATATTTGTTATAGTTGTTAGCATTGCCTACAGTGCGCACTTCAGAGCACGCTCTAAAGGCCCAGTGGCGCAGCCTTAGCGCCCCAGTATTAGCGTAGGTCGCCAAACAGTTAATCAGTGCTGTGTGATAAATATTTCACTACTGTTTCACACAGAATAACAACACCACTACATTTTTTACCTCAAACTGTATAATTAAGCTGTGACTTGTGCATTGTTTGAATTTCAACTTGATTGTCCTTTCTTTTCTCTTCTCAGCCCCCAAATCAAAAGCACCGCGTGGCACCTAACCATCCCGGCAGCCCTAAGACGTCCCTCTCCTGTGCGAATGCACACAGCTAGTTAAGGCATCTTTAAGTGAACTGCCTAGGTAAAGAATCTACCTTCCTCACACTATTGATTTATACTGTCTAGTGTCAGGCAGCAACGGAAAGACCATAGACGTGTTGTTTCTCTTCCAAGCGGACTATTAACTTAAAATCAAACCTCTTGATACTTGAAATTATCATTCAGCTATTTGCTACCTGTACAATTAATCTTACTAAAACAGCAGACCTTAGACTAAATGCAACAGTCTGCTACATACCATTAAAGGCGGCTACCTTTAGAATCAAGGTAAATCCTCGGCGGTGTAATCCCCGCTACGCTCGGGCTCGCTCGCCCTCCCTGCCCCCTATTCCCACCCGCCCCCACTACCTCTACATTTATTGTGATCATTAGGTCCACCCCTCTTACCTCCACCCAATCACAACAGTCCCTCTCCCGAATACCACTCCCCTCCCACCACCTGACTATACTTCAAGTACCACCCCCTCTTTCCACCCACCCACATAACTCCTTCATTAACACTCTCACCTCCCGCCTCCTAGTTTATCTGCTCACTAATCGAAACAAGGCAGCTCACCCCCCCCCACACCATGGTAGGACACTCTTTTACTTCTCTCCCTCTTATAATGCTTCTATTTATCTCAACCTACCTGCTAACGAGCTCACGATACCCTAAACCCTGCAGGCCTACCTACCCAACAGTCAAACCTCCTGTACCCCATGTCATCCTCAATCACATTCATCCCTCTTTTTACCCAACTTCTAACAATAATCCCTACTGCTTCCATCTCACCCTCTCTTACCCAAAAACATCCTCATCCAGGGATCACCTCATACTAATAATTAAACTCCAAAGAATACTTGACCATTTAAAAAGATCCATAACTAGAGATGGTGACATCCACCCCAACCCTGGTCCCTCCATTGACCTAGGCTTAAACACTGGAAGCACCCCTAGAAGCCCATCAGGCTCACTCCATATGCTTCACCTCAATGTACGAAGCATCAACAACAAAGTTCACAACTTACATGCTTTGCTAGAAATCCACTCCCCTGACATCATGTGTCTTACTGAAACCTGGCTCAAACCTATCACTAAGGATGAGGAAATCATCCCACCTGGGTATAACATCCTCAGGGCAGATAGAGTTACAAGAAAGGGTGGCGGAATAGCAGTTTGGTTCAAGAACTCCTTGAACATTACTAGAAATCCCCTCCAACCTCCATTAATCCACAACCAAGAATTGATTGCCCTAAAATTAAGCCTCAACAACCAAAAAAGTATCAATCTCATAGTCACCTATTTACCCCCAGGGAACAACATTGAAAACCTTGAACAAACTCTCAGCTGGCTTACCACCTTCTATCCTCAAGAAACAATAATTCTAGGAGATGTTAACATTGACTGGTCTCTATACTCCTCTCATCCCAATCCTCTCCCTATTAACTTACACGGTTTCTCCCAACTTATTCTTTCCCCCACTAGAATTGGATACACCCAACAAAAAGACAGTATCATAGACTGGATCCTTACAAACAAGGACCCTATCAACTATACCGTGGGGACCCTCCCCAACGACCTTAGTGACCACCTCATTACCTTTATAACAAAACACAAATGTCCAATTACTCACCCCCCCCCAACCAGACTTGTTAGGAACAGCAAGAATTTCATCCCGGAACAATTTCTCGCAGACCTTAAAGCATGCAACTGGTCCATCCTAAAAACCCTTCCCTTAGAAGAGAGTGTTTCCCATTTTAATGATACCTTCCTCAAAATACTTGACTCCCATGCTCCGAAACAACTCATTAGAATCAGGGATCGCATCGCACCTTGGCTAACTAATGACACAAAAAATAAAATTAAACTCAGAAACCTGGCATGGAACAAATGGAGGACCACTAAAACCCCCCTAGACCGTAGCAAATTTCTTCAGCTTAGAAACTCAACTAAAGCAGCCGTTACATCCGATAAAAAGCAATATTTCTATCACCTCCAAGATAAGCATCAAAACAACCCTAAAAAATTTTGGGCTGGCTTCAACCACCTCCTCCACCCAGGCAAATCTTCCACCCCCACACCTGCAACACTCATGGATAAAGATCCAAGTGAGATAGCTAACTCTTTTAATTCTTTTTTTACTGAGACTATCCAGTCCCTCGCTAGCCAGCTCACCTCTTCCCCCTCGGCCGCAACCTCACCCATGGATCTTAATCAACCTGCCTTCAACTTCGTACCCACCTCCACCTTCTACATCCGTACCCTCCTAAAAAAACTCAAACCAACTACCCCAGCGGCTGACCTACTTCCGGCAAAATATCTACAAATAGCAGCCGATGCCATTGCTTACCCTGTATCTATCCTTATTAACTGCTCTATCTCTGAAGCCTCTATTCCCACAATCTGGAAAATCTCCTATATCATTCCTCTCCACAAAGGAGGTCCCTCCACTGATACATCTAATTATAGACCCATTGCAATATTGTCCCCCCTATCCAAAATTATGGAACGCTGCATTCACAAACAACTTATCACCCACCTTACCCATAATAATCTCCTATCTAACTCCCAACACGGCTTTCGCCCGCATCATAGCACCACCACTGCTCTCCTCTCTTTTGTTGACTCAATCAACCGCAACCGGAATAACAAATTAATTTCCTCTGCGCTCTTTCTCGACCTATCGAAAGCCTTTGATATGGTTAACCACAAACAACTCCTCCTCACACTGGAATCATTCAACCTTAGCAGATCCACCATAAGTTGGTTCAACGCCTACCTCTCTGGTAGAAAGCAAGCGGTACAGTGGCAAAATACGATTTCAGACCTTCTCCCCACCAATATCGGTGTCCCTCAAGGATCTATCCTCGGTCCCCTTCTTTTCTCTCTCTTCATAAACGGTTTACACTCAGTCCTTCCCAAAACCACCTGCATCCAATATGCAGATGACTCCACCCTTATTTGTTCTGATGACTCTCTCACCAACCTCCAAGCTACCACCCAAATCTGCTTTTCAGTAGTCGAAAAATGGTTCTCAGACTTAAAACTCCTACTCAATCCAACCAAAACCAAATTACTTTTATTCTTCCCTACTCCAGCAATTCCTCCCAGTCTACAATCCCCCAGCACCCTAACCCCAACCTTTGTTGTCTCTGCCAACAATGGTACCAAAATCTCTCCAGTCACCCACACCAAACTACTCGGGGTGACGATAGACCATAAACTTAGATTCGACATGCATGTGAATCTGACCATCAAAACACTTAACAAGAAACTCGGGTCCATGTACAGAATTAAGAAATTCTTAACCCCTCACACCAAACTAACCATCGCCCGAACTCATCTCCTCTCCACCCTCCTATATGCCTCCCCCATATTCTCCTTCCTTCACAAAAAAGAGCTTAATAAACTATCTACTGCCTATCACCACATAGCTAGATTTATCACAGGTATGCCCTACCGTACCCACCATTGCCTAAACCTAAGAACACTAGGTTGGTTAGAATTGCCCAATGTTCTTAAACTCAACCAGCTTACTGAGGCATTCAAAATCATTAAACATCCTGATAAAACTCCCTCACTAAATAACATTCTTACCTCCTATTCTAATCTGTCGTCCCTCAGGTCATCCAAAAGTATACAAGTATTGACCATCAAACCTAACAACTCAGGAGGGGAAGCTCTTTATGCCAATTCTATTGGCAAGACTTGGAATGCCCTCCCAAGCAACCTTAGACAAATGACCACTCTGGACCAATTTAAAACTCACCTCCAAGCGTTACTAAAAACCCAATGGCTTTGCCCATGTCCTAACCCCGACTAATATCTCATGCCCTTGACCACTATCAGCCTAGCCTTGCCAACATGTAACCCAATTCCAAAGGGTACACCCTATAACCATTACTACCCATCTCATCAACTCCTTTTTTCCCAGGGTTACTTTTTTTCTAACTTATTGTTCTTATCCAGTATTACATGTTTTATTCCAATTATTGTACTAAATGTCTAACTTATATTGTATTGTTGGAATATGCGCTCTTGTACCTCTGTGCTTTGGAGCTTTTCTCCCCGGGCCTCCACTGAAAACGGATATGTATCCAGCTGGACTATCCCGGTCAACAAATGTAAAATAAATAAAATAAAATAAAATAAATATATAAGATTTGGTAAGCTAATCATTTTGATTACAGATGACCTCTCTTCTATTCCATTTATTAGATTCTTTATATTATTTATACTGTTGACATAATTATGATTTACTATATCTTTAATGTTATGTTATAATTATTCCTAAATAATTATTTTTTCTTTGACTATATAGTTAAGGATTCTATTTTTTATTATATTATTTGTATTTATTGGTAAGATTTTTGTTTTGTCATCGTTAAATGTTAAACCGGATTTTTTTTTAAATACAGCCATTGCTAAGAGAAATGCAAATAGAGAATTATCATTGTAATTTAATATCATTAGGATGTCATCAGCAAACAGCTGAATTTTAGAGTTTAAATTCTCATTTATATTAATACCTTTTATACCTATATTTGATATGAGAAAATTAGCGAATAGTTCCATAATTAGGGTAAAAAGTACAGGTGAAAGACAACATCCTTGTTTGGTTCCTTTCATTATTTGCAGAGAATCAAAAGTAAAAGTATTTATTTTAACATGCAAAACAGTCACTATAAAAAAGATTAATAAGATGTGTGATGTTACTTGAGAAATTACATTCTTCTAAAAACAGCAAGAGATATTTCCAATTTACAGAGTCAAAAGCACTATTAATATTAAGATTCACTAATGTTAAGTTCTCTTTTGTTTTATTTGCACAGTCAATTATTGTGATTACACTTTTAATATTATCATATGTATTTCTGTTTAAGTTAAAGCCAGTCTGATGTTCATCAATCAAGGAGGGTAGAATATATGTTAATCTATTAGCATGAATTGCCATGAATAATTTATAATCTACATTTAAAAGTGAAATCTGCCTGCATGTAGAGCATTCAGTAGGATCTTTGGTAGTTTTTAAAATTGGAGAGATAAGAGTATATTTCCTGGAAGGAAGAACTTTAGCTATGCCATTGATTATAGAAAAAACCTTGTGTAGCATGTCTAAGGCTTCTTTAGGTAACAGCATATAAAGTTCAGATATAATCAGACTTGCACCGAACTACTATTCCTTCAAGTCTAGGCTGAAAGAACATCTAACCAATAATTGGATCTGCCCATGCTCCTTGCCATCTTAGTAATCTTTTTCTAGTCCCTTCTTCCCCACTCTTAACAGACTTTCTGTTGATATATTTTACTTCTCTTCCTGCTTTACCTACTTTCTAGCCTCACCCCATTTTAATTCTTTAACATTCTAATGTCCTTTCTTTATATTCTTACACTAACCTTTCTCCATCCCAGAATTATTATTTAATTCTCCTGGCAGGAAAAAGTACATTGTATATAATGTATGGTCAGGGCGGCCATGGTGGTGCAGAGGCTAGTGTTGCTGCCTCACAGCAAGAGGTTCTCCGGTTTGATCCTCGGCTGGGGTGCCTTCTGTGTTGAGTCTGCAAGTCCTCCCTGTGGTCACGTGGGTTTCCTCCGGGTGCTCCAGTTTCCTCCCACATCTCAAAGATATGCTGTAGGTGGATTGGACACACTAAATTGGCCCTAGGTATGAGTGCATGCATCTGTGTGCCTTCTGTGGAAGGTTGGGCGCTGGGCTGGCAACTCGACACCGTAAAACTCCACTGCCAATCATGAGCGGACAGGTGATCTGCTGTGGCAACCCCTAACCGGGAAAAGCCGAAAGAAGAAGAAGAAGATATAATGTATGGTCAACTTTATTGCTCGCCTTTATATTTTGCTTATTTTTCTTTTATTGTATTTCACATGTTGTACTACTTTATTATTGTCTTAATATTTGTAACCATTGTTCAATTTAATTCTCTTTATGTGTACTGTGGAGCTTTTCTTCCCAGGCCTCCACTGAAAATGGGCTCATACCCAGTCAGACTTTCCCAGTAAACAAATGTCAAATAAATAAATAAATAATCCCATCATTACTTGGTGTTTTATTAGGTTTCAGTTTAGAAATTTGAGTTTGAAATTTAGAGATAGAGATCAGCTTCTCAATTAATTTCATTTGGTCATCAGATAGTTTTATATATTTTTAATAAATGTTTTCATTATTTCTTCTGGATCTATTAATGCATTGTTTTATTGATGTTATTTTAATAATCTCTGAATTCCTTCAGAATATCTTCTATTCCTATGTGAGTAGACTTCTTTTATGTGATTGGACTTGCAAGTAATTTTGTTTTGTGGCTAAATTGCACACAGATTTTGGGTTAGTAGAGAAGTTAATCATCTTAAACTTCTCAAGGTTGAGTTTAGTTTTATGGTTTAAGATTCCTAAGTGTTTGTTGTTTAGCTTATTAATCTCTTCTGTATTATTATTGTCTGATTTTCTAATTTTAACTTGCCAAGTTTTTCGTGTATTTCATGTAATTCCTTGTCTCATTTTTTGACAACTAATTAGTGACTACCAAAAATATATCCTTTTAGTGTACCCCATAGATTTCTGAAGTATCTTCTATATTATTAATTTCTATAAAGGAAAGGGTTTCTTTAATAAAAAATGTCTTTAAATTATTTTAAACAAGTTATATATGTTGGTAATCTGATTTTAACATTATTATTAGATTTCAAAAACAGCTCAAAGGTAATTGCATTGTGATCTGAAAGCGGACAAGTTACTGTTTTGACTTTGCTTTAACATTATTAGATTTGAAAAACAGCTCAGAGGTAATTGCATTGTGATCTGAAAGCAGAGAGGTTACTGTTTTGACTTTGTATCAGTCAGGTCATTAGAGACAAACTCTATCAAATCTGGATTATGTTCAGTGTCTATTGGAATAATGGGTAAAAAATAATGAATTTGGTTCTGAAAATTCATTTATGTCTCTAAGATGAAATAATTCAGTAAATTTTAATAATGCCTTTGCAGATGCTTGCATTCTCCTTTTACCTATTGTGTTAGTATCACTTGGTGACAATATACAATTAAAGTTTCCTGCTAGAATGGTACTGCTTTTTGAGTTTTTAATTACTTGTTCTACATGTCGGTCAACTGTTTTAATTCCTATTCCAGGAATCCAATACAAGTTAATAAGAGTTAATATCCTCTTATTGTACTTTATAGTTGCAATACAAAGCATATCTTTATCATCTTGATTTGTTTCCATAACCGTATGCATAGGCAGTGAATTTCTCCATAATATAGCAACTCCATTTTTATTATATTGTGACCTGGATAATATTGTGTAGTTTTTAAGTATTTAGTCTGTCTAGATCTTCTGTTAATAAGTGTGTTTCCTGTAATATAATAACTTGAGAATTAAACAACTTCAAATATCTGTTTAAGCCACCCCTCTTGCATGTGATAGTTAATCCATTGTTATGGAAATACAGTTAATAAATACCATTTGTCCCACTAATCAAAAGTATACATGTACTTCTCATAGATAATGACACTCCATTAGTAAAGATCTGCTTAGTAATCATCATGTGAAGGTTTGAAGGTCTGATTAGACATAAAAAAGTTACTATTGTGGACACTTGAAAAAAGCGAAAAAATATAATTAGCATTAACATTTGCTTTTAAAATCCCTCTTACCCCCCCCCCCCCCCAACATGGATTCTAACACTTCTTGCTTGAATAGTCTAAAGATCCAAGCAAACACATCCATCCGATACATTGAAAAAAAACCCAGTCTACTCTACTACAATCAAATATGATGCCATTAATAATAAAATAAAGATAAACCTGTATCCTTTAAAGCACTGTTAATATATAATAGTAGAACAATTATTTCATATCTTATTTAACATATACATTTTCCAGTTTTATGCGTTCATTATGCTGTTAAAGATATGCTTACATCTCTTATTATTGTTCCTTATCTATGCATAGTTTTGAACTACTCAAGTACTAACTCCCTTGCCCAAAGTTTCCTAGAATTTATAAACTCAAATGCCCTGGATCAACTGGACAACACCCCCACAAGAGGTGACAACATATTGGACCTGGTCATCACCAACATGGGCGACTGGTGTTCCACACCAGAGGTCAAACCCTCGCTGGTTAGATCTGACCATAAACTAATCACTCTGGATATCCACATTCCACCCCCACCCCACCACCGTGAAAAAGTTTTAAAAAGCAAACTTCACGTTACTTAAGACCGAGGTGGAAAGTTTCAAATCCCCCATGCTAAAGGATAACGCTGCCCAAGCTGCAAAATCCTTTACTAATGCACTCTACAGGCACCTACAAGAATGCATGGATCATGCTATCCCAAGCAAAACCAAGACTCACTCCTCCAAGAAAAGGAAACCACTCTGGTGGACCCCTGCCATAAACAAGCTATACAATAGAAGGAGGAAACTAGTAAAATCCCAAGAGGGGAAGACATCCCTGATCAGTATCGGCAAGAAACTACGATCCCTCATAAAATCATCCAATGCTAGCTTCGAAAGAAAAATTGCCAAGGACTCCAAAGATAACCACAAGGCATTCTTAAGCTATGTCAAGAATCTAATTGGCAATTCAAAGATCTGCTTGGAGTTAGTGCAGAATGGCACAAAATACACTGAACCGATCGATATCGCCAACATCCTGGCAGACAGGTTCAGTGCAAACTTCACTCCCCCTTTCACCCCCAAAAGGGCCCATAACCATACCAGAAGAATGTAGTACCCCCTGAAATCATAGACACTCAGGTTAAAACAGCCCTCTCCAAAGCCAAAAACACAGCATCAGCGGGACCGGACAGTGTCCCAAGGCTGTGTCCTACATGAGCTCAAAGATGAACTAACCCCTCACCTAAACACACTGTTCAAACTCAGCCTCTCCACAGGCTATGTACTCATAGAGTGGCGCACAGCAATGGTTATTCCATTCCACAAAGGTGGAGCCACAAAAGACCCCGGGAACTATCGCCCTATAAGCCTGACTAGCTTGGTCTGCAAGGCTACAGAGCACATCATCATGGATCTCATTAACAAGAGACATTGGGAACCTCCAAACACTGGACCCTACCCAGTTTGGCTTTTTTAAGGACAGATCATGCCTCCTAAACCTGGCGGACTTCTTTAAGACAGTTACCAAGGCTATAGATGAGGGAAAGGTGGTCCACACAGCCTACCTAGACCTTGCAAAGGCCTGCAACACCATTCCCCATTCTGGTAATAACAGACAAGCTCACCAGCCTGAACATAAACCTCTACATCATGAGATGGGTTGCCAGCTGGCTCACGGACAGAACTCACATGGTAAGAGTTGCAGGAGCTAGGTCTGATTTGAAACCGGTTACAAGTGGCATTCCCCAGGGCTCAGTCCTAGGACTCCTCCTGTTAGGCATATACTTCTCAGAGGTACAGGTAAGCACAGGAGGACTATGGTTGACCAAGTTTGCAGACTACTGCAAAGTAGGGGTTATAATTGACTCTCCGGCTAATGCAGACATCCTCCAAAAGGGTCTCACTGAGACAGATACCTGGTGTCAAAATCATGGCCTCAAGTTAAATGCCAAAAAGTGCATAGTCATCCCCTTTGGAAAAAACAAAGTACCCACAAATTACCGCATAGGTGGTAGCCCCCTAAATACAGAAGGTGAAATAAGGGATCTGGGGACCCAGGTAGATAGTAATCTCTCCTTTGATAATCACATTGCCAAAGTGGTTAGAAAATCCTTCTCTGTGGCCCACTTAATCACAAAAGGGTTTGCATCCAGATCAAAAGAGGTAATTGTGTCCCTCTATGCATCACTCATCAGACCCATCATAGAGTACAATGCCCCATTTGGGATGTACCTTACAAGACACCTGCAACAGCTGGAAAGACAACAGAAGTACCTCACCAAGAGGATCACTGGCCTCAAATAGATGTCCTATGCAGCTCGACTGAAGAAACTCCAGCTGTACTCGGTTGCATACCGCCTACTCAGAGGTGATCTCTGCCTGACATACAAGGCCATGTCCAACCCAGAATTGATGGACATACTCCACCTAAAGAAAACCATATCCCCTCGAGCCACATGCTCTAGGGATCTAAACCTCACCACAACAATAAATAGGATGTGCTGGAGGGATAGATTACTGTCCCAGAGACTTCCCATGCTCTGGAACAAGCTTCTAATCTACATTAGGCAGAGCTCCTCACGAACACTCTTCAAGAGAATCCTTGACGAGTGGATGGGAAACAGGAAGTTTACCCCGGGGATCACTTCAGTGGCTCTGCTGGACAGAGGCACAGGGAACTAATCTAAGGGTGTTGACGAAAGACACACATTCTGGCTAGGCTTATAAATGCCTTTGGGCAGATAGCCTAGTACCTACCTATGAACCTAAAATATGAAAGACTGATGCATAACGATTTAAAATGTTTTGTGGTATGTCCCACTATAATACTGATGTACTATCAGACCCTTCTATTCCCTCTTTGTAAGAGTATACATTAAAGTAAATTAATAGTTGTTCTACTATATTTAAACAATATTTCATTTGCCTATATTCAGTGGTTTATTACTGTAAATTAAAGCCTCCTATGTTATTTCTGTAGAAGTATGCAGTTTATTGCATCTTTTGCTTTATGTATGAGACTTTTGAGTGTGTTAACATATTCATATCATGTATGTCAAACATCTATTAATGAAGCTCTAAACATTATATATATATATATATATATATATATATATATATATATATATATATACATATATATATATATATATATATATTCATTTTACCATTCATTGACAACTACTATCAAACTTCAAATGCTTGCTTTCAAAAATATTTACATATAAATGTATTCAAAGGTATTTCACAGCATTGTAATTGTTTCCCTTCTTCAATATCAGTTCATGTTGTACTATAGTTGCAGTGAAATTTGAGCTAATGTATATTTAAAAGATTCCACCTTTTATTCAAATTAACCTTCAAAAACTGCCTGTCAGAGTAGCTGAACATGAGCAGCAGCTCTGTTCTTTTATTTAGGTGGGAATTCTAACTGAACTGTAGCTGTTTACCAGAGAACGCTGCGGGTGTTCTAAATGAAGAAAAAAAGCTCAAGCTATGGAGAGAGGAGCTTCACATCTAACTAACAGAAACACCTCACACAGGGACAACCCATAGCTCTCAACCAATCAAGGACAAATTTCAACAGAATCAGGGACACTTAAAATATTTGTTCTATTAAGTTGAGGCACTGAGAATCAGAGCATATAAATTAATACACATTTTCTGAAGTAAAAGAAGTCTATTTCTCTTAATTATTGCCATTATTCATTAAGTGTAATTCACCATCTTTCCTTCAAAAGTCACTAGTTTTAGGAGGGGATTAAAAGGGACAGAGTTAAAATTTGAGCCCAAATCAGGGACAGTTGAGAGGTATGGGACAACCCACCAGTCACAACAATTTCCATATCTTTTATATTGAACCTGAACATTTCATCTATGAATAGAGACTATTTCAAAGACATTTACAACTTCACAGTCTCTTCACTGCTAAAAAACAGCAAAACACACATCCATAGCAACTGCAATCACACCCATCACAAAAATGAAGCTATGTACTCACCATAATGTTCCATGTGAGTTCATAGGTAGGTACTAGGCTATCGGCCCAAGGGCCTAAGTAAGCCTAGCAAACAACGTTCCCTGGCTTACGCCAACCCAAGAAAGTTAATTTCCTGTGCCCCTGTCGAGCAGAGCCACAGAAGTGATCCCTAAGGTGTATTTCCTATTTCCCATCCACTCATCAAGATTCTTCTTGAAGAGTGTTAATGTGGAACTTTGCTTGACATAGATGGGTAGCTTCTTCCAGAGTTTGGTAAGTCTCTGGGACAGGAATCTATCCCTCCAGCAAGTCCTGTTTATTGTGGTGACAAGGTTTAGGTCCCTAGAGCGTGTAGCTCAGAGGGATTGGGATTTCTTTAGGTATAGCATGTCCAACAGCTCTGGGATGGACATAGCTTTATATGGTAGGCAGAGATCACCTTGGAGTAGGCGATATGCTACAGAGTAAAGCTGGAGTTTTTTGAGACGATCAGTGTAGGGCATCTGTTTGAGGCCAGTAATTCTTTTTGTGAGGTACTTCTGTGGCCTTTCCAGCTGCTGCAGATGTCTTGTGAGGTACATTCGGGCGCTGTACTCTATAATGGGTCTAATGAGTGTCGAGTAGAGACCTCTTTTTTCCTGGATGAGAACCCTTTTGTGATGAGGTGTGCTATGTAGAAGGATTTCCTGACTACTGTGGCAATGTGATTATCAAAGGAGAGATTACTGTCCACCTGGGTCGCAAGGTCTCTTATCACACATTCGGTGTTAAGAAGACTGCCGTCTATGTGGTAGTTCATGGGTACAGAGTTTTTACCAAAGGGGATAGCAATGCACTTTTTGGCATTGAGCTTGAGGCCATGGCTCTGACAACCAGGCATCTGTCTCAGTGAGGCCCTTCTGTAGGATCTCCACATCATTTGGGGACTTGACTATAGCTCCTAGTTTGCAGTCATCTGCGAACTTCGTTAGCCAGAGGCCTTCTGTGTTAGTCTATACTTCAGAGAAGTAGATACCAAACAGGAGAGGTCCCAGGAATGAACCCTGTGGTACTCCACTTGTCACTGGTTTGAAGTCAGATTTGGAGTCTGCAACTTTTACAGTGTGGGCTCTGCCAGTGAGCCAGTTGGCAACCCATCTTGTGACATAGGGATTTATACCTAGTTTAGTGAGTTTAGCTATTAATTCCAGAATGGGGGATGCTGTCGAAAGCCTTGGTGAGGTCAAGATAGGCTGTGTGAACCACCTTACCCTCATCTACGGCTTTGGTGACCACCTCAAAGAAGTCGACCAAGTTCAGGAGGCAAGATCTGCCTTTCACAAACCCGAACTGGGTGGGGTCCAGAGTTTGGAGGTTACCAATGTCTTTGTTTATGAATTCCATGATGATATGTTCCATGGCCTTAGGCTAATTGGGCGATAATTCCCAGGATCAGTGGTGGCTCCCCCTTTGTGGAGTGGGATAACTGTTGCTGTGCACCATTTAGTAGGCACGAAGCCTGACGTGAGGCTATGATTGAACATGGTGCTTAGGTGGGGAGCCAGTTCGTTCTGAAGTTTGTGTAAAACGCAGCCTGAGATGTTGTCCGGTCCCATGGATGCTGTGCTTTTGGCTTTAGAGAGTGCTGCTTTTACCTGTGAAGTTGTGATTACAGGGACTCTGCATTCTTCCAGTATAGATATGGGCCCTTTAGGGGGTGAGAGGGGGGTAAAGTTAGCACTGAACCTATCTGCCAGGATGCTGGCAATATCAGTTGGTTCTGTAATTTTTGTGCCATTGTGCTGTAACTCAGAGCAGATCTGGGTGTTGCCATTGAGATTCTTGACATAGCTATAGAATGCTTTGTGGTTGTCCTTAGAATCAGTGGCAATCTTGTTTTCATAGCTAGCTTTGGAGGATCTTATAAGGGATCTCAGCTTCTTGCTGAGGCTGAACAGGGAGCTCCTCCAGTCATGGGATTTTACTCTCTTTTGCAACAATTTCTTCCTTCTGTTGTAGAGTTTGTTTATGGCAGGGGACCACCAGATTGGCTTCCTTTTTTTGGAGGATAGGGTCTTGGTTCTGTTTGGGATAGCACGATCCATGCACTCGCATACGTGCTTATAGAGTGCATTTGTGTAGAATTCAGCAGTCATAACTGTATTATCCATCTGCATGGGTGTCATGAAATTCACCACTTCTGTCTTAAGAAGCATGAAGTTGGCTTTGGAGAAATTCTTTACCGTGGTTTCCTTACTGGGGGGTGGGGGTGGGATGTGGATATCTAGGGTGATTAGCTTATGGTCGGATCTGACCAATGAGGAGTTGACTTCAGGTGTGGAACACAGGTCACTCATGTTGGTAATGACTAGGTCTAGGATATTGTTGCCCCTGGTAGGGGTGTGGATAAGTTGATCCAGAGCATTGCAATTTATGAATTCCAGAAAGCGCTGAGTGAAGGAGTTGGTACATGAGTAGTTTTCCCAGTTAATGGTGGGGTAGTTGAAATTGCCCAATATTACGGTGTTTGCTTGAACCCTAATGTTTTCCTGTATGTCAAGAAAAGAGGAGTGGGAATCTTGGGGCATGGTGGGGGAGCTGTAGCAAGCTACAATTTGGATTGCAGTTTTGCCCAGAGTTAGTTGCACTTGAATAACCTTGGCTGCATTATGCTGAGCAACTAGCCTGGAGGTGTGGATATCCTTAATGAATATGGACACACCTCCGCCTTTGGTGTTCTGGTCCAGGTTAAATGGCCGAAAGGTATGGTATGAGTTATAGCCTGGTAATGCAGGGGTGCTCTCTGGAGCCTTGAACCAGGTCTCAATCACTGCAGAGACATCGATGTTCTCCATTTTAAGGAGTGCCTCGAGTGAGTGCATTTTGAGATTTAGACTTCTAGCACTGAGTGGAATTACCCTCAGTTTTTGCTTGCCTGTTCCTGTTATGGTGGTGAATTTGTCATTTGAACCTTGCCTAAAAAAGACACTATAGGGGCGGCAAGAGCCTTTGCCAGTATCCGGAATCCCGGGGTCACAGGTTTAGGCCATCTCTGGCAAAGCATCGTGGTCTGTCGACCATGTTGTCCCAGGCAGACAGATACTGGATCCCCTTAGAATGACACCAGAAGCTTAGCCAATTGTTGAAGTCAATCATTTTGTCCTTGTACCGCGGTGGTGGTGCAGCGGTAGCATTGTCGCCTCACAGTAAGACGCTGTCTGGTTCGATTCTCAGCTAGAGTGTCTTCTGCATGGAGACATGCGTGAATGGGCGTACCTTCGTTGAAGGTTGTGCATCAGGCCTGGCAAGCCAGTACGTAAAAATCAACTGCCAATCATTAGCGGACTGGAGTTCCGCTGTGGCGACCCCTAACCAGGAAAAGCTAAAAGACACAAACAAATAAACAAACTGCAGTATCATTCTGGGTGATGGCAAGATGCTACTCAGGGCTAGGGTTATACCTGCCTGGGCTACAAGATCGGAGAGTTCTTCCATGTCTCTTTTCATGTAGTCCAGGGAGGTACATCTCAGGTCATTCACACCAACATGGACAATCACAGAGTCATATTTGTACTTGTTGTAGAGTGACCTGAGTGCGTGGGTTATGTGGTGGATCCTGGCACCCGACAGGCAACTGACAGTGACCTTCTCCTTGTTTAGCCTGGTGAGTGGGACATCAGTGTGCCTGACTATAGAGTTGTTCATCTTGCCTTCATTCTTACTGATGGGTTTGGAGCCAATCCTTGGCTCCGACTCGGTCAACTGCAAAAGCTTGAGGTCTTCAACCAGCTCAAGGCCAACTCCCTATCCTATGATGTGCCTTGTGTTTCCCTCAGATCTTGTTTGCTGCCAATAGATTACATACCACTACTAATATGCTAAGATTAGAAACTGGATAAGAGAGAATAAAACTAAAGAAGCCTGGATGGGGGTTGGAGTGTGGGACGTAAGAATGAAGGTAAGATGAATAACTCACATGGAATGTTATGGTGAGTACATAACTTCTTTATGTGAAGTTATTCTATCTCGCCGTTCATTCTTACTGATGGGTAGCATCCCAAGCACCATCTTTCTCGGGTGGCTCACAGGAGAATGTCCTTCAGTACAGTGGAACCAAAGGAAGCCCCGTCCCTGGAGGCCTTGTCTACTTTGTAATGAGTGATGAAGGTATGAGGCCTTGACCAAGTAGCTGCTGCACAAATAGTATCTAATGGTAATTTAGCAGTAAAGGCTGATGAAGCAGATACAACTCTACTACAGTGGGTCTTTATCATCTGTTGTAACGGTGTATTCACTGAACTGTAAGTGAAGGAAATACAATCTGATAACCATTTTGATAAAGTGGTTTTCACCACTGGAGCACCTTTTTTAGACTCTGAAAAGGAGACAAAGAGCTGTTTTGTTTTCCTGAAATGTTTGGTCCTGTCTAAATAAAATCGAAGTTGTCTGTGAACATCAAGCTTGTGCAGCATATGTTCCATCTTATTAGTGTATTTAGGGAAAAATATGGGCAATTCAATGGATTGGTTGAGATTTGTCTCTGAGCAAACATTAGGTAAAAATGATGGATTTGTTCTGAGTGAGACTTTGTCATTATGAAAAATCAAATAAGGGGTTTAACGGACAAGACCTGTAACTCTGAAACCCTCTGAACAGAAGTAATAGCTATTAAAAATATGTGTTTTTTTCATGATAGATATTTCAAGTCACAAGATGAGGCTAGTTCGAAAGGGGGTAGGATTATTTGAGAAAGAACAAAATTTATATTCCATGGCATAGCTGGAGCTTTGATGGGTGGTCTCACATGAACAGTACCCTTGAGAAAGGCTTGAGAGAGTCTATGTGACATGATATTAGACCCCTGGTCACCAAGATGAAAGGTAGAAATTGCTGCCAATTGAACTCTAATGGTTGCTGCCGCTGCCCCTTCATTTAAAAGTTTAGTCAAAAACTCCAGAATGGATGAAACTGAAGCCAGGTATGGGTCAATATTGTTCTGAAGTGACCATATAGAAAATCTTTTCCATTTACTAAGATATAACTTCCTGGTAGACAATTTATGACAGGATGTTAAAATATGCTGAGCTGCAACTGAGAGGTTATGAATCCTGGCTATGTTTGGAATAGGAGCAGCCAAGCTGTCAGTTTGAGGGACTGAAGAGAAGGATGGAGAGCCCCTGATGAAAAAAGTCAGAAGATCTGGCACTGGATCCAGAATCCAAGGTTCTTCCAATAGATGAGGCTGGAGGAAGGGGAAACAAATTTGACGAGGCCAGTAAGGGGCTATTAAAATGATGGTCCTTCCCAGAGCCTTGGCTTTCTGTAAAACTTTGGGTATCAGAGGGAAAGGAGGGAAGGCATAAAGGAGACCCACAGGCAAATTGTGTACAAGTGTATCCCTTAGGGCATCCCCCAGAGGGGGGATTAGGGCAAAGTAGCTGCTGCATTTCATGGTTGTTGGAGTTGCAAAGAGATCGCAGCAAGGCTGGTCCCATCTACAGAATATCCTTTCCGCTACTTCTTCCTTTAGGGACCCCTCATGAGGCAATAGAATTGCCCTGCTTAGTTTGTTTGCTATCACATTGGATCTCCGCGTGATGTGCATTGCTATCAGAAAGCGCTGGGTGGAAGTTGTCCATTACCATACTCTCAAGGCCTCTTGACATAGGGAATAAGATCTGGTTCCTCCTTGTTTATGTACCAGACACTGACATATTGTCTGTCTGAATATAGTGTGTGTTGGAGTGAATTGCAATAGTTCTCAGAGGGAAAGAGTCTTGAAAGGACTGCAACACTAGAAGTACCACTCTCATCGCCAGGACACTGATATGCAGATGAGCCTCATGTTTTTCTCCACATGCCTTGGGCTGTTCTTCCCGGATAATGCCCCCCACCCTATCAGGGAGGTGTCCGTGGTCACCAAGGCTATAGGAGTGGGTAGAACAAAGGGGCGACCTAGAGTTACTTGGTGAGATGTCAGCCACCACTGAAGGTCCTTCTTGCATGAATTCATTACCATGATTTTGTGCAACATTGGAGGTTCTTGAAAAGACCATTGCATGAACAGGAGCCATTGCAGTGCACGCATATTCATCCGACCTAAAGGAATCGCAATGATCGCTGCTGCCATTGTCCCTAACAATTTGAGTACCATTGAAACCGGAGCTTTTTCTCTCAGGACCAGGTCCAGGACCTGTTCTCGTAGAACACAAACTCTTTCTGGTGAAAGGTTTATGCTCATGATAATGGTATTTAGCTCTGCTGCTATAAAAAACATATGTTGCAATGGCGACAAGGCAGAGTTTACTGAATTTATGGTAATCCCCAACTGACTGCGGGGGTTCAAAGTTGTGTCCCTTGCTTGTATGAGTTGATACCTGGTGGTGGCAGTGAGGAGCCAGTCATCTAGGTATGGAAACACCTGGAATCCCAAACATCTCAGGTAAGCCGTGACTACTGCCATGCATTTGGTGAACACTCTGGGGGCTGTAGTGAGAGCAAAGGGCAGAGTGCGAAACTGATAATAACTGGCTCCCAGACAGATGTGCAGATGATCCCTGGATGGCCTGTCCATTAGTACACATCCTGGAGATCTATTGTGCACATCCAATTGTCTTTCCCTAAAAAGGGAAGTATTGACTATAGCATGACCATCCGGAATTTTGTCTTTTTTACCGACTTTTTTAGTCTGCTGAGATACAAAATGGGCCTCCAGTTTCCTGTTTTCTTTGGAACTAAAAAGAACCTTGAGTAAGTTCCGGATCCTCTCTGGTCTGCTGGGACTGGTTGGATGACTCTTTTACAGCAACCTTTGAATCTCTGTGGCTGCTTGCTCCCTGTGACTGGGTGGAATGACTGGGATTTTTCTTATAAGAGGGGGGAGTGGCAATGGGGATTGAGTATCCTCTGGATATGATGCTTTGTACCCAGCTGTCTTTTATTTTTAGCCAGGCATCTGGTTACAAAAAAAAAGCATTCCCTGACTGCCTCCAGAGATGGACAGGTGGGCCTCCTCTCAGGAGTGCTGATGGGGCTTCCCAAAGAACTGGTCTCTGTCTCCCTGATTCTGCAGACCCCTCTGCTGCATGGGCGCCGTATTCCATTATTACCCCCTTCCTCTGCCTCTAGAGGGGAGTTCACCATGTGTCCTAGAAAGTTTCTTGAGTTTTATGGATCTGCATCTTCCCTCCTCTCTGACCTTTGGGGGTAAGGTCTGGTAGGGGTGGAAAAATGGACTCAGACAGCAGACCAGTCTTTCCATCCTGCTCACTCCTGGTAAGCGTTTCCTTCACTTTGGGTCCAAAAAGGGACAAGTAATCGAAAGGGGTGTTAATAAAGGATGACTTAAAGGGTTCCGCAAAGGAACATAAGCACATCCAGGAATGTCTCCTAAGAGCAATTTCTGTACCCGCTGCCCTACTCATTCCATCAGCTGCATATGAGACCAGACACACGGAAGAGTTTACAAGAGAATTAAGGGTAGTGAGCTGGGAAGTTACCTTCTCTGAGACCCCTGCAGCTACTAAACCCTGTACAGTATCTCCTAGTTCTTTCAGGAGCTCTCTTTGCAACCTATTAAAGTGCACTAGATAGTTCACTGATCGGAGAACAAAAGTCGCTGAACTAAACATGCGCTTACCATATCTATCCATGATTCTAGAATCCTTATTAGGAGGATGAACAGACATAGAAGTTTCTGACAGTTCCTTCTTGGTGGCTGCTGCCACCACCATAGCATTAACAGGCACTCCTTTGTTCAGTAAGGTCTTGTCCTGGGGGAAGTTATAAATTTATTAGGCCTCCTAGGGACAGCCTCCATGGTATCCGGGGACTCCCACGCCCTTCAAGAGATTAGCTCAATCAGCTCATCAAAGGGTGGAGACACCCAAGTGGTGGAGGGCTAAGACCCAAAAGCCTTCAGGAGGACTGACTCATCATCAGTAGGGTTAATGGACTTCCAGCCACCCCTCTGCTTAAGAATTTCCAGGATATCTGCGGAGGAGATATCCCCCAAGGGGTACCATGGGGACCCATCTGACTCATCTAAGTCAGTGTCTGAAGTGATGGATTCCTGTGGGGCACCTAGATGCTTCCTCTTGCAAAGTCTCTTCCTAGCAACCTCTTCAGTGAGAGCTTCTGGAGAGGTCTCAGAAGAGCAGGGCTCATCCAATGGGGCTTCCTGAGGCTCAGGGTCTCTATGCTTTAGAGGGATGTGTGATGTAGAGGTAGACACTGGTGTTTTGGGAGAAGGAACTGCTGGTTCTGATGGTGTGGCTGTCGGCGTGGACAACACTCTCCTCATAGCATCGAAGGCACCTTGGTCCTGATGCGAAGTGACCTCCGGATCCGAAAATATGGAAGATTCCCGCAGCACCAGAGCAGAGTGTTCTGAGCCTGAGGTAGGAACTGAGCTCACCCGAGCTGAGGCCCCGAGAGGCAAAGTTGGAACTGAAAAATTGGTCCGACTATCCTCTCCAGACTCGACCGGCGAGCATCGGCCCCTAGATCCTTGGGTCGGTACCGAAGATGTCAGGGTAGTCGGGATCGACAAGCCTGAAGCAGGTGTCAGACCCAAAGGCTCCACAACCATCAGCTCCCAGCACTCTGGCTCTGAAACTTCAAGACAGATCAGAGGATGAACAGAAGAAGGTGGGAGGGATTGTGTCAGTTCCAAAATCGCAGGGATTGGCCCCAATATAAGTTTGGTAAGCACCGGTCTCTGCAGTAGCCTCTGCACCACACGATCCACATCCATATTTGAAAGTCTGCTTAAGGACCGAGAAGAATGAATACATGAAGCCACAGACTATAATATTGGGGACTTCAAGGTAGGAGACACCGGCTCCAATTACAGGAACCGGCTGCTAACCATAGCAACAGTCGGCTCCGATGACAGTGGAGACGATATTCAAGACTTCTCCGGTCTTGATTTGCTGGGTAACGGGGGTTTTCCTTGGTTCTGACGAACCCGAAGAATTTTTTGAATGTATGTTATGGTTCTCTTTATCCAGTGACTCCTGAAATGAAGATTTCAATAAACCTCTATCCATTAATTTTCTCTTTCGTTCATGCAACACCCTGAAACTAAAAGACTGGCATATAGAAAAGTCTTCCTGTAGGTGTACCTCACTTAAACAGTATATGCAATCAGTATTTCCATTAGTGATGGACATTTTTAGTGCAAACTTGGTGCATTTTTTAAATCCAGATTTGGATTTTTCCTTCTCCTATTGAGACATCAAACCAGTACCTCCAACAGCTAATGAAAGGAAAAGGAAGCCTATAGAAAAATATGCAGACTTGTCAGACAACAGGAATTACTACTAGTCCTCTAATATAAATGGGCTGTTTCCCAATAAACACATAGCCAAAACGTCTAAATTAGTTTAACTAGACTAAAGCTAACACTAGCAATGAAACTACTGGTAGAAAAGCAATATAGTAAGGCCTAAACAACAAAACAGCCAGTTTTATTAAACAACAAGTACTTGCCCTCTAAATTAAACGGGTACTAAAAAATTCACACACACACACTCTAGAAGCTTTATAATAGCTATTACTTTATAAGAGAACTACTAGAATAAAGAGTCTATGGGTTAGGGAGATAACTAAGGCCTAAAAATATGGCAACTACGAAAAACAGCTAACAGCACACTAAAAAAAATGCCTGAAACACTATAGAAAAGGAAACTTATAAGATACACTTATCTACTGATGAAATCTCAAGGAAACTTTCCAACAAAACAAATAAGAATTTTTTTTACTGGGCAGAGCTGGTGAACACCCAATCTAGTTGCAGCGGCAAACGAGATCTGAGGGAAGCACAAGGTGCATCATGGGATAAGGAGTTGGCCTCGAGCTGGTTGAAGACCTTGAGCTTTTGCAGTTGGCAGAGTCGGAGCTGAGGATCGGCTCCGAACCTATCAGTAAGAATGAATGTTGAGATAGAACAACTTCACATTCATTCTGTTAAACAGAACAGTAACATTATCTAAATCTATGTACTAGGAAGAAAGGCAGCTTTTAGGTTTTACTGTTAGTTTTAGTGAAACAGTTTTTCTAATATTACTGTAGTTACTTTTGACTGTTTAGTAACTTTCTTTAGGTTGCAATATTTGTTTTGCCTGCTGTGCTTTTTGTTTATTGCTGTGCCTTTTGTTTATTCATCATTCTGTTACACTAGATGAGAGGAGCTGTGTTCAATAGCATAAAACAAGAAAAAAGTACTGGTATTAAATTAGTGCGTCTGTATTCAGAAGCCTCCAAGAACTGTTTTTTAATACCTTTATTGAATTATCACTTAAGACATAGGCAAACATACATTTATATAAACAAAACTTAATATGTTTGAGTTATAAACATTATATGTCTCGTATGTTTTTTTATGTAACTGTCATCAATCCAACATTACATAAATTGCTCAATTTCTGCCTTTCCTTAAATCTCACTTCTCCTCCAAATCATTATTCTGCACGTATTGTTGCCACAATTTCCATTTTTTTCCTATGTAATTTCCACCTACCGTTTTTTCTATAGATTCCACTTTCAGTTCTTTTATCTCTGTTACAATACTCAATACTAAAAATACAATTGGTTCAGACTTTGATTTCCATTTACTATTAATTGCTTTCTTGGCAGCCAATAGAAGTAAACTTAGTAAAGCCTTACTATGTCTAGGCAAGTCAGATCCTGTATCCCAGCTCAAAAATCATTTACTTAGTTACCCCCATCTGCTTTCCGTAGGCTGAAACCTAACCACACTCCCAAAACATGAGTCCCCAATTACCTT
>NC_056731.1:1111725658-1111768192 GCF_019279795.1 Protopterus annectens | reverse complement strand
AGGCAGAGCACCTCGCTGGCTTTGTTCAAGAGAAATCTTGACCAATGGATGGGAGATCGCAGATATACCCCAGGGATTACCTCTGTGTCACTGCTCGACAGAGGCACAGTAAAATAATGGGCATAGTATCCTTCGAACTAAAGGGGTGGCGAAAGCCACAAAGCTCTGGGCTAGGCTTATAAATGCCCTAGGGCAGATAGCCTAGTATGAACCTATGAACCTATGAACCTATGTATATTGACAGATATATTGGAAAAATTACAACTGTTGTCACAGTGGTTATGGCATATTGATTAAGTGTTGTGACTTTAGTGTACAGGGTTCTCATTCAAGACCTGCAAGAGCTGCTCATTTTGTTGCTGGGCAGAACATCAGCTTCGGATACAGGGTGGTTAAGGCAGTTTTGAGCAGCTTTAAGTGGGTTTGCTCGGGTTTCCATGAAGCTAAGCGGTGCTAAGCTACGGGTAAACATACAGGCACTTACACAGTGGAGGCTTCGCTTACCAGTGCGCAAATCAGCTTAGCTGTTATATTGCAACAATGTTGATACCTGCTAAGCATGGCTTAGCCCTGAAAACCAGTTCACACCACCCAGTCTGATAATATAGCAGGGTAATGACATCTGTAATAAGTGTATGTAATGCCATGTACAATACATGTGCCTATGTGCTGTCATTACAGTAGCAAGGGGTGTGAGTGTCATGTGTGAGACACAGGTGTATATGAGGCCTGTACAGCACTGTTATCCATGTGAATGTGCTACATACAGGGGTAGTAGCCTTGGCTATGTGCTGTCACACTGGCAGGTAGTGTATCATGGCAGTACTACTGTTGACAGTGGTTACCCAGGCAAGAGTAGAGTGCCAAATGTAGTACTGACAACAGGCACACCAGCAGGCATAGTTGGACTCTGAGGCCTCCCTGTTGTATCCCTGGTGTGTGAGCTGTGTCACAGTATATAACCCCTACTGGGTAATGAACCGACATATGGAATGTAACTTTAGACTGCCGTCTGTACAGCACATGATAGCGAGGGCTCCTGACGTGTAGTTATGGCGTGCATATTGTTGTCAAATGGCTATCTGTCAACACATTCATCCTACTGCATAAGCTACTTGCCAAGCTGATGGCAGGCATCCAGCTGGGATATGTACAGGCATCCTAAGCTTGATTAATACTGACATGTCTGCCCAGCTCTGTAAGAACTGGCATATATTGGAGATAACACCCTGTACGCACCACATGCAATGGGTACCTCCACTACACTACCACAGTCAACAGAACATGCTTGGGTACAGGTCTCCATCACAGACCCTAACCATGTGTTGTAATGCATGTTGCATACATGCCATCTTGATCACCTCAGTGGCCATTTGCAGGAGGCACCTGGAGGATTGACCAATGCATGCCACTCTCACCCTGAGGGTCACCACAGTAGTGTCTATCTATAGATTGCCTGCTGCCACATGGCAGGTGGCAGGATACCACTATACACACAACCCCTACACAACCCATCTCTCCTTTAACAATGGCTAGGTACACAGCTATGGCCACCTGCAGCAATGCACCTCAGTACTGACACATGTACATGTACATGACTGAGTATAGCAGTGTCTATGTGCTGGCACACCTGTACTTGAGAATTCCATGTGGGCCGTCAAAACCACCTCAACACCCATTGACATAGTCAGTTGCTGCTGCTTTATGGGACATTACATGTACCCTGTTAAGCTCCTCTCCATACCGGTAGATGAGCCTTTCAGTACCAGCACAACAGTGTTGTACAAATGCTTTGATAAGCATGGGATACCCATTGTGTTCTGGCAAGTGTGTGTATGCGTGCATGTCCGTATATCTGTAGGGTACAGCATTCCAAGGCCACATACTAATATTACAATACCCATTGCCACACGGTAGATCAGATAGTGTCATTGCTGCCCATAGGTGATGCATGACAATGCAACATCCTACTATGTGTTTGTTATGTGCATTAGATGCATATCCCTGTAGTACCACTGTTGGGATCTACAATGGGTTGTATCGCAGTCGTGGCCAATGTGTGATGGTGGGTATGTCTGAGTGTCATCATGCGCTTCATGGAACACACCTCACCCTAAACACTGTGTGCTATGTGCAATGGAAGCCTCACACTTCAGTATCACTACATACCTAGGTAGGGGTCTAGTCCCAGTGTTGCGAAGTAAAAATGTGCGTGTATGTGGATGGGTCCACACCAGGTTGCAGATTATACATGCCCCAATTGGTCACCTGTCCATGTGGCACAGGCAATAACTGTTATACAAACCTGTGATATGTGTTCAGCTGTACCCCAGTTATGTCATATCCATGGTGTCACCACAGTGCCATACCCCATTGTGGAAAATTACTGCAGACCATCCTCATGCTGAGACATGTACACCTACAACACAAATGGATAACATTATAGAGACCACAATCATCCAGTGTTGCTAACAGCTATAATGCATCACTGCTGGACGGCTACACTACCTGACATATATGCATTACACATGGCTCCTTACAACATGTTACACTGCAGTACTGTGGTACACTGTAGTACAGTCTCCGTTTGCATCAGAACCATATTAGCCTGTCTCTGCATCAATGGTATGGATGACAGGTATGTGACACAGGTGTCACCATATGCACAGTGTGTGTTGTTGGCTTGCCAGAGGCCAAAGGTGGGCCATAAATTTGACACCATGTGTGTGGGTGAGGGTGTACTGAGGTGAACTGGGTGTGGTGATGTGGTGTGTTTAGGTATGGGGTTACCCTAGGTGTATTTGTATAGTGTGTGGTATGCATGCACACAGTTATGCCATGTGGCTGCCCTACACAGGTGTTTATGGACAGCTGCAGACCATACCTGGCAGGGTGTGCAGTTCACTGCCTCCAGCCATGGACACGTGGACTGTGCCTGCCTAGGATTCCATGGGCACATCCAGGTGCAGGCCTCAATGTGCTACTCTCACCTGATGATGACAAATGTCTGCTGGAGCAAGGTCCCTCCTGGGACTGGCCCAGACCGCGTGCTCTTGACCTGCTGTAGTGTTGTGAAGACAGTGCCCCCCATAGTGCCGGGGCTGGTACTGCCACTACGGGAGCCCCTTGGTGTCCTAGCACATCCACGTTGACTGCCAGCTGTTGACATTGCTGGCCTACGTCTACATGGCCACTGTCGCACTCTCACAACATGTTCATGCATGGATAGACAACGGTCGATGAGGGCCATCATCTCACCAGACCATCTACGCATGAACTCAGTTAATGCACTGATGGCACCAGACAGTTCACGGACGTTGTCACTTGCAGATGTGAGAGTAGCCCTCTGCAGCCTCAGGCCCTGTCTGGAGTAACATTCTAAACATGCCTGCACCGCCATGACAGCCTGAAACATGCACCTGCTGGTACCAGCTGTGTCACGTCTGCCAGGGGCATGATGACCAATGGCCCTACCATGAGCACCCTGGGACATCTGCCTATGTGGTGCCCTGCCAGACATCTGGCTATGCCTCCTGTAACCAGACACAGTAAGCATGTTTACCACACTTACCTGTGCACTGCCACCAAATGCCAGCTGTCCCTCCACTATGGCCACTGGTGATGGGGTATGTATAGGCACTGAAACTGTGTGCGGGGTTGAGGTGGCTAAAAGGGGAATGTCAAATGATGGCACTGTTTCAGCCTCTGACAACCCTACCTGTGCCTCAACAGTACTATCATCATCTTCAGTGTCTGTATGGACACCAACATCAGATTGGATGCAGGTGGGACCTTGACCCACCTCGCCACCTGTGATGGAAAATAATAAAAGCACTTTAAAACCTGTACTGCACTGCATAACAGTACACACACACACACACACACACACACACACACACACACACACACACACACACACACACACACACACACACACAAAACCGTAATACCTACCTGTCCGTGACTTTACAGACAGTCTCACGTATATTTCTATGTGTTCCTCATCCTGCATCACACTTGGTAACATACACACAGTGACACCACTCATTTACATATCAGTCCTCTAAATGCCTAGACAAGTGATCACAACACAAGACCTATTTCTACATTACCTGCTTGACCAGTGTGTAGTGGTTTTAGATGGCCTCACTGCTATCATTCAGTGTTCACCGAGTGTATATCCAGACATCATGAGCATGGCCCCTTTATGTGTGGGCTACTACGTTCACTCCATAATATCATGCACTGGAGTGTCATGTGTATGTATTGCTTAGTACATGCCAGATATGTTGCTCAAGCAGCCTATCATGTGACAACTGTAATATATGGATACTCCCTGTTGTTGACTAGTACTTCCCCAATGCATCTGTAGTGCTGCTTACGTGGGTTGTAGGTCATCTCTCTGCTAAATGCGATAGTAAGGGTATACCTGGTGTCTACCTTCCCTCTCAATGCCTGTTCCATGCTACAGACCTTATTATACTATCAGCTGTCCTGTGATTACATACATGACAAGTATTCCTGGTGTGTAATGTGGAAGTCCATGTCCATGTGCTGCACAATCTCAAAGGGAGGTACTGCTGTATGAACAATTCCACAATCACACATGTGCATTCATGGACACCCACACAAACACACATATATGCACACACGCATCCTACATGTATCAACCTCCCTCCACTTCCCCAGAGTGACCCAACAGACAAACTAACTGCATACCAGGATGCACACACACACATACAGGTGAGGTTGCACAATGATAGTGCACACAATCCTCCTATTACCCATCTGTCAACATGCAAAACATATGGTAAACTACAGCACGCAGTGCAGCTCTAGTCAATACATGCTAGCAACAGTTTACATGTGTGTGATGCATGTGCTGTGTCACTAGGTGATGCCCTTTCCCCTGGATACCACTGCACCCATGAACATAGTATTGCTGTGCACCTCTTCTGCACCCTGCCATGTACTGTGCACCACACCTCACAGGTGTACAATCCATTGCTGAATGTGTAGTACTGTGTCACATTTATGTCAACTTTAATACTCACAGTCCCTATGTTTTTCAGCAACACATACCTGGGATGATATGTGGACAGATTTCATTTGTGAATGCCTGCTGTCTGATTTACAGCTCTCAACATCAGCGGACCATGTATGACTACTCCAATACTATTACACCGGCAACCATCAGAGCATACCTTGGCTATAGGAGATGTACAGACCCTTATTGATAGGACGCACCCATCTTTGATCTGCCATGGGACCACATCACAGCATATCTTAACAGTACATGTGCCCGATATGTGACATATGTCATTTACTTTCACATGCAGTGTCTACAGACTGTGTTAGGTGTGCGGATGCTGACCATGATGCATACACTCCATGTGGGCATATGTTTGCACACCATTATCATGATGGTTTGTTGTGCCTATTGTTATGTGTACTACAGCAGTCACTACTCCTGTCAGGGGTATACTATCGTGGGCTATCTGCATTTGCCAGTGTATGTGCAGTCTGCACTACACATGCCCCCAAATCTGCATGATTGCAAGCTCTATTCTTGCGCACATCCCTTGGTGTTCACACACTGCCGTCACTATTACTGTGGGGGTAGGGTTACATCTGCCACAGTTCCTGAACCTATGTGCAGATACAGCCATTCTTAGCATCCTTAGGATCCCTGCTGCAGTGCACTGGTGTGTCATGCAGACACCCTCCCCACCTTCAGCCTTTTTGCAGATGCTTGACAAGTAAGGCCTACACATGTGTGTCACTTTAGAGTGTCCCATACACTGAACACCACATGTTACAGCCTAGTTTCAGATGATAATGTGGACCACAATAATACCTTATGCCATAGTGTAACTCTGCAACAGTTGCCATTGTCCTACAGGGTCCTATCTTCCAGATTCACCACATTAGGATTGCTGTTACACCAGTTAGATAGGCATGTTGCTAAAGCATACACAGTGAAAAGGTGTGTCAAACACTGCAGTGTTACAAATACATTTTAAATTATAGCCATGGTAAACAGAACTAAATACTGTCAATACAGCAAAATAAGTTTGTAGAAAATGAAATGCCATTGAAGTATTGCTTGAGACTCTCCGAGAGTTGTCAACATACTGATATTTTGAGCAATAATTTTGTGAGGTGGGTGTCTCATAGTTCTGTACATCACAGGTTGTCAGCAATGGTCATACTAGTTGTAATTATAGACAATTGTATTCAGAACTGAGAATGAAATATCATAAGAAAACATAGGGGATTGAGATTTCCATGTGCCACACATTAAAGTGGCAATGTAAGCATAGTAATATTAATTTAGTATGTCATTCCACCTTCTGTTCAACCATCCACCTCTTTAACTTTTTCAAATCTGTCCTCCCTACTTCTTTCATGTAATCTGTTGAAAAATAAATACATAAACACAGCATACCCAAGGTCACAAATGGGTTATAAACATTTTCCTCACAATTTTTTTAAAACACATTGTATAATGCTTGGGATTGACCAGCGTCACTGGTCAGCAGTGATTAGCGGGTAATGCTACTTCTTGTCATGTGACAAATCTCCCTACACATTCACTGATCTTGCCATTAAGCATGCATCACGACTTAGCCTCACTGCATGTTAGTAAGCAAATCTGCCATTAAAAACAATAAAAAAGTAATGTAAGGTGATTATGATCTCTATAACAGCTGCCATGGCTCAAAGTATTAATGACGCAATACTTCCATTCAAATGCACTGCATACCTAAATCTAATCCATTGAGGGAAGGATATTGTTTAACAATACTGCTTCCACTTTTTAGCTGTAAAGAACTTTTTTTTTATTTTTCTGAGCATTTCAGTGGCACACCCTTGTAATGCTCTGTTTGATCAGCTAAGACTGAGATATGGATGGGTTTGAATCCTGTCATGTGAATTCATTTATCATTGATGCCTTGTTGTGATAATGGCAAATGAGTTTTATTGACACATACCCTCTGAAGGATATGTGAAATGAGTAAGTAATGCTCTGCTTAGTAACTGCTAACATGTTGCTAAGTGACATAAGCACAATACACACACTCACAAATGACTGGCACATTAAAATGAATATTTAAAAGTTGAAACAGTGTTTGATGCTTTCAAAGAGTATTATCCTAGACATAGGTGGATAATGATATCTTATAATAAAAACTGAAGAAAAATCCTTCATCTGCATTAATAATTTGTTGACAGTTTTGCACTAGTAAGTTTAAATTCAAAGTGGAACAGAAAGCAAAAACGATATCACCACACAGTTGTCTAATGGTCATTCAAACTCTGTCATCTACCATGATTTTTAATCTAGCTGTGATGTATAATGTTGCAGTATGGTATGCGGACATTGTTTGTCTGCAGATTATTCACCTCTGTTTAAAATTGCCCATTTTGTATGTCTCCATCCTGTTGGCAATCACCTTGCAAATGTGTGTTGGATGACATGTGCACTAGGCATTATAAAACTGTGGTGCCTTGAGGTATTACACAGATAGAAAGACTAAGAGCTAGGCAGATAGGATTTTGAATCCCTTAATGTGTTATCTGTGACAGTGGGCATACTAACCATAATGACTATACTCAACCTAAATGATTTCTGAATCAGTCCATGTGTGCATGCTCTGGGAGACAAATCTGTCAAGGTAAATAAGTCGATAATAATAAGTTTAAGTTAATAAATAATATGTTAATAATGAAAGTAAATAAATACCTTATAAAACACTGGTTGTGCTCCTGCCACTCCCCAAATTAATCTTTTTTCCCCACTCTTTTTTACCTCTCTCACCTTGGCGTCTAACTTTATCCTGCATACTATCTAGTGTTTTTGCTTATCTGTACATTAATTGTACAGACCTACACTGTGTATTGTATCTTCTGCCACTGGCTATTCCTACAATAATTGTTCAGTTTTAGTGATTGTATTATATTTACTACTACTTGATATGTGTTTGTACTAATGATTGTCTTGTACTACTGTGGACCTTTTTTATTCTTCCTGGGTCTTCAATATGTAACAAGATCCTACATTGTACTGTCTCTGGATGCTGTAAATAATTCTATTGTATTAATGTTTGCTGCAGCTATATTTTTTTGTTTGTTGTATATATTACTGTGGAGCTTTTCTTCCTGGGTCTCTCCTGAAAACGGGCCTCTGGCCCAGTCGGACATACCCGGTCAACAAATATAATAAATAAATAAATGCAATTGATATCCTAGAACTGTCTTAAGCTGAAGTCTCTGACGAGGATGCATTCTCAGCAGTAACCAGAGGACAGGAGGATACCATGCTTCTCATCTTAAAGTGTCACTGGAAATATAAACAGCACAGTACATATATTGTTTTTTTTTATCCATCCATAATGCAAATGCATTTCTGCCCTGTTCCCATCATTGTGCTAAGGAGATAATCCAAAAGATTTGTTCTGAATGCAAATTCAGTTCTATTTTTGCTGAAATCTTGGCAGGAAAGACACTTCTGGCTGGTGAAGGGGAAAGTGGTGTTCCTTATAGAACACAGAGGTGGTATGAGGAGAGGAGATAAAGATCTCTCTGTAGCTTCTGCATAAGCCCATGGAGAGGGGGGCAATTCCAGGTCTCATTACAATGCTGATGCCTGGAACTGTTTAAGCCAAGGTTGTCACTAGTGCTACTGGCATCCCACACACATGGAGATAATGCCTTCATCATTATTGTGTTATTAAGAACCCAAAGCCTGAACTTCTTGGCTGATGGGAAGATGAAAATCAGGTCTGTTTCACCACATCTGTACTGTAAGTTTGACATAAAAAATGTGTCTATACAATCCTGTTATGCAATACACCATGCATATTTTTATTATGCTCTTTTTATGTTTGGAGCTCCTGAAGAGATCAAAAGGAATTGGCAGATGCATAGAGACTGGAGCACCTAAGAGAGTGCCTGGGTACGTATGGCTTGTGTTTGGAAACATATTTCAATAGGGATAGTTACTGAGTCAAATACATATAAATTAAATCTAAACCGTGGGACATCTGCCATTACTGGCATTCAATGCAGTGACTATAATCACTGTTCAAATGTATGTTATGTAAATTCTGTGTGCCACCATTTGCCTAGCTGGAGGTATGCCTCATTGTAAGTGTCATGTGCACTACAATTGATTAGCATGGCTGTGGATTCAATGCCCAGAAAGAGATGATGAATAAGATTGCTATTTTTATGTCAAACATTATTACATCAGAGGAATTAAAGTAATGCAATCATCAAAAACATTGTTACAATCTTCAGACAGCTATGTATGTCCTACAATAAATTTATTTGCATACAATGTACATTTTCTTCACAGAAAATACTTTGGAATGGCATTTTCATTATTGTTGTATTTCCCTTCCATCACCATCCCTGAGATTCAATAACGCCTACACTAAGTGTATAATTGCACATCATTCTGAGTGAACAGGCAAAGCAGACATAACTCATACAACCTTCCTCTTCATTTTAGTTTTCCTTCTGATATCCTTGCAGGTTTAAATATTGACATGGATTCATAAAGGTTACCACAAAGTGTAGATTACATGTACTTAGTGTAATCTGTCTGAGTGACTAGAAAGCACAAAAAATTTGATAAGAATGTTCTTGAACGCATATAATGTACACTTAGTGTACCGTTAGTGTAGGCTTTATTGAATCTGGCCATTTCATTTTTTCTTATTTTCCCTTTATTATTCTCATTTCTGTTACTATTATATGCAGCACCACAGAGACTTGGCTCAGCCACTCCTGCTTGGTCTGTCATCACCCCAAAGCCAGGAGGAGCAGTACCACCACCACAAGAAGCACCCAGCAAATGTGGATTGCAACCTACCAGAGTTGCCATCACACCTCCTGCCCTACCTGCATCACCTGAATCAGGTTTCTACGCCCTGGACAAAGGTGCATTGCTACTCACTGGGAACAATCTCAGTAGAGACAGCGATTTTGCCTGTCAGGAACAGACAGAGCGTATTGAGGTGATCATGGACTGGAGGTTTGATACTAGCATCAGCTATATCAAAAACATGTGCTAGCATATTGATGATGTACTTTCCTATGCAGCACCACCAGCAATTACTGAGGCAGGACTTAGCGGTGACAGCTCCTAGGAGGAAGAGTGATTTTCCACTGTCTAAGCTGGTAAGCTTTGCATCTTGGAATACCACATACTATGCCCATATCTGCTGCCTCTCCTCCTTTAACTATCCCTGCTATGGTATATAGTCCATCATTTACCCTTGTCTACCCTCTGTTTAGTTAATGTTTTCATCACCATTTTTCATCTCCATCAGTATGTTACCCCATACTCTGTCAGTCATGTCTATCTCTTCTTGCTGCCTAACCTCCAACTCTTACCTACTTCTAATCTTTGACTTCCTTCCCTGACTATTCTATTGCAGAAAAAATGGCACTTGTCCCACAAAAAAAAAAAAAAAAAATACATTCCATGCATAACTCTCAACTTTGCCTATGTGTGTGTATTGCACAGCTGATTTGGTCTAATTGGTTAGACAATCCTCAAGATTCAGCAAGCCTTGCATGGTGCGCAGGACTAGTGTGGGAGCTCCAGCAGGCAATATGTCTGCCGTGCGATCCAAGAATAAGCTGTAGGGACGTGCTCCTGCACTAGTCCTGTATGAACTCAGCCCCTGATTGCAAATTACACCATTTGCAGGAGAAATCCATGCAAATGAGGTGAATTTGTGACCCAGGAAGCTGGAAACCGGCTGTGCAGGACTAGTGTAATCTGCAGAAATGTATTCCACCAGTAATGGAGTACATTTCTGCAAATTACAAAACGGAGCCATGACAGCTCCAAATAAAGGGTGGATATTATGTAGAAAGCATGCCAATGGCCAAATATAAGGCCATTAGCATGGAAAACAGTTGCAAAAATTAAAAAAAATCAACTTGTATGTTTTTTTTAAGCAATCTCAGCTGGTTAAGCGTAAGGCAGCAGCGTGCAAACGGGATCGGGTGAAAAATAGGAAAAAATACATAAAATAAGCATTCTAACCAAAATCACTATTTTGCCATTATACTCAATGGCAGGCAGAAGACAACATGGCCAGTGAACAGTGGTTGCTAAGGGGGCATGCTCAGTGTGGGACATGTAACTATGCATCAGCAGGTAATCCTATGCAAATGAGGGGAATGATACTGAATCCCAGATTTCCCCTGCATGCTAGTCAGCACCCAACAGTGTAGCATGTTGCAAGCGAAGGAGTTAGCTGACATCATAGGGGGTGTGTCAGGCATACTGTAAGTGGATTGGAGCCCTGTGGCTTGGGTTTGCCCTTAGCTTAGCAGTGCTAAGCAAGGGGGTGTGTCTGAGGCTGCCTAGCACTCTTTACATTGCCTAAGCGGGTGTGCATGCCACGCACCGGGTTTTAAAGGAAAAATAAAAGTAATCCAGGAAATAGCAGCTCGGTGCACAGTTGAGCACTGTATTTGCGCAGCATGCCCCTGGGCTTAAACAGGAAGGCAATGGGAAGGGAAAACAGCAATAGGAAGGTAATCTAGGAGAACTAGCATAGCAGGCAGGTGAAATGTATCAGAATTAGCCAATTACATAGGCAGCAGACCAGCCCAGAACACTACTATAAACTATGCAAACACTTTTCCCCTCTGTTTTTTCCCACATACTCTACACCACTGGTGTATACAAGTGAGGAACTTTTAACACACAAAAATAACAAAATGATAAGGGCTGCAGCAGCTATCAGACTTCATCATGTGGAAGAGGCTGAGGGTGGTCAGGATAAGAATACTGTCGACCAACCAACAGTTAGGAGACGGAGAAGGGTGTACAGTCCCAGAGTAACCTACTAAGGGCTACATGAGCTGGAGATAGTGGAGTGCTATAGGGTGGACAGGGACCTCCTACAGAAAATCATTGAGCTGTGCCGGCCACGCCTGACAGACAGAACTAACAGAGGGGAACCCATCCCAGTGGATACCAAGGTATGTGTAGGCCTAGGAATACTAGCCACAGGTACCTCCCAAAGCTCAACTGGGGATATCATGGGGATCTCACAGGCATCAGCATCTGGGGTATTCTAGCAGTTCCTGGATGCCATGTCAGCACATGCCAGTAAACACATATATTTCCTCAACACCCATGAGGTGTTGGCCAGCAATATGCGTCTCTTCTACCAAATAGCAGAATACCCTGAGGTGGTGGGTGCTATAGACTGCATGCACGTATGCATCAAAGCATCACCCGGTGAGTGGGGTAGGGTCTACATCAACAGCAAGGGCTTCTCCTCCATCAACTGCCAGGTTGTGTGAGATGCCCAGGGCATTATAATGAATGTGTGTGCTGGCTGCCCTGTAAGATATAACAGTTCCCAGATCTGATATCTGATGCAGCTGTACCAGAGATTTGCCAGTGGGGACATCCCTTACGGTCACCTAGTGGGGGATGCTGGTTACGCACTGGAGCCATGGCTGATGACACCCATCAGACATGCACACACTCCCGAACAAGAACTCCATAATGAGGCACATGCACAGACCAGAATCATAATAGAGCATGTGTTTGGGATGCTCAAGTCATGGTTCCAGTGCCTGGATACATCTAGTGGAGACTTGCAGTACGTACCAGCTACATGTACCCAAATTATCGTATGTGCCATGTTACACAATATGATCCTGCGGAAACAGCTGCATCAGGAACTGCACATGGCAGGGCCACACAGCCCCCCATGAATGCCAAGGCCTGCACAGGCACAGAGTGACTCAGAGGAGGAACAACCTGAGCCTGCCCCAGTAGGCAGATGCAGGTATGCCCTGTATGCCCTGGCCTTGGCAAAGAGGCAACACATAGCACATACACTGACACAGTAGGGACCCAGGGAATGATACCTCTCTCTGACTTGCACATACAGTAAAAGGGATGCCAGACATGACACTACCTGTGCTCAACCATGTATAGGGAGTGTACTATGTCTATCCAACATAGGCAGCCCCCAGCACCATACTCAATACTGGCACACCCACAAGGTAAGTCACTCTCCTTACCAATTGCCAATTTGAGTAGTATGTGTTGTTACTTGTATCTATGGTATGGATGTAAGCATGGAAGGGAATCCGGTAGCTGAATGGGATGCCAGCAGATAGTAGACACCTATAGGGGCAGCATGAGATCTGTAACAAATACTGGTGTTACCATATTAGCCATTACTGCACATGGTGACAAAACCCACTGCAGGAAATGTGCTGGGCCACATGTGTGTCCATATGACACACACATGCCAGTCAGGGAGGTTCACATACCCAACAACATTCTCAGCCAGGTGTAGACAAACCCAAACAAAGGCTGTGGCAAGGCCTCTGAATGATGCCTATGGGTAACCTCCCCAAGCCTACACAGACAGACTACATCAGGTCAGGCAGTGGGATGTTAGTTCTGAAGGGTAGGAAGTCAGAAACTAATATGTAGGTCAATTAACCCTATGACCTGTAGTACACTGATATGTCTCTAGTCAGCATGATAGGTTATAATACAGAATGAAATGAAGTACCTGACATATCAGTACAGTCATAACAAATGTGTACAAGTGTCAGCTGTGCCCCCCCAATCCTATGTAGAAATGAAGAAACAGCCAGGTGTGCCCCTCCAATCCTGTGTAGAAATGTAGAAACAGTCAGGTGTGCCCACTATCCTATGTAGAAATGTAGTAACAGTCAGGTGTGCACCCCCAATCCTGTGTAGAAATGTAGAAACAGTTAGGTGTGCCCCCCAATCCTAAGTAGACATGTAGTAACAGTCAGGTACCCCCCATATCCTATGTAAAAATGTAGAAACAGTCAGGTGTGCCCCCCAATCCCATGTAGACATGAAGTAACAGACAGGTGTGCCCCCCAATCCAATGTAGAAATATAGAAACAGTCAGGTATGCCCCCTCCCCCAAACCAGCATAGAAATGTAGTAACAGTCAGGTGTGCCCCCTCAATCCTGTGCAGAAATGTAAAAATAGTCAGGTGTGCCCCACAATCCTGTGTGTAAATTTAAAAACAGTCAGGTGCCCCCTCAATCCTGTGTAGAACTATAGAAACAGTCAGGTGTGCCCCCTCCACCAAACTAGCATAGAAATGTAGTAACAGTCAGGTGTGCCCCCCAATCCTGTGTAGAAATGTAAAAATAGTCAGGTGTGCCCCCCAATCCTGTGTGTAAATGTAGAAACAGTCAAGTGCCCCCCTCAATCCTGTGTAGAAATGAAGAAATATTCAGGTTTGCCCCCCCTAATTCTGTGTATAAATGTAGAAACAGTCAGGTGTGCACCCTCCCCCTATCCTGTGTAGAAATATAGAAACAGTCAGGTGTGCCTGCCCCAACACTACTTAGAAATGTAGTAACAGTCAGGTGTGCCCCCCAATCCAATTTAGAAATGTAGTAACGGTCTGGAGTGCCCCCCCAATCTGATCTACACACATTGTAACAGTCAGATGTGCCTCCCCTCCAAATCCTATGTAGAAATGTAGTCGCATGTATGTGTAGGTATAATACCAGTTGAGCACAGATGCCTAGAGGTGGACAAGGTAGCAGGATAGACAGCAGCATTTGTACAATATGCAGGTATGTGTGTGTTAGGTTGGTGTGTGTTTCATTTTGTTTGAGAGCGGTCAGTATGTATGCATGTTGAGGTATGACCTGGTGGCCATTGTCCCCTACTGCTGATGACAAGGCCAAGCCTTCACAACTGCAGTGCCAAAGACAATTCCCACCAGTATAAAATATGCTAGCAGTAAGACATTGTAAATGTATGGTGTTAATGTGTCATCATCTGAAAGATTGACATGGCATGGCTGTTGGGCTAGACATACCAGCAGTACACAGGGGAAAGTACCCAAGACATACAGTATAGAATGTGTAACTGTAAAATGTACACACCCTTGGAAATTTACATACAGGTATGCATCGCATTATTTGAGCCTGTAGTAGGGAATGCCGGTGTCGTCTTCCCGAAAACTTGCAGATCACAAAGGTGATAGGATCGATGTATTGGGAAACAGCTGATGTACCTGCACATGCCAGCATAACTGGAATGCCCCATGAATATCTGTACATCAGATGGGAGTAGTGTCCATAGCACACATGCACCCTGCTCACCCAAACACCACCCACAGGTACTGCTCTGGTCATATCCCTGCTGTTGGGAATGGGTACAATATTAGCTCCACCTGTATATGGCAACAGCGAAAGAATGCAGCATGCAGTGCAGGTGTCCCATGTAGATATGTCCCTAGCTGTAGGTAGCACCCTGCCAGCATCCACACCACCTGATCAATACTGATAGAAAATATTGGCATGAACACCTAGCACACCTGACCTGTCACCCCAGGGGAATATACTGTACGGAGGTCTGGGACTGTAGGACTGACACATTGCAGTGGATTGCCACAGCTGGCCCGCATCACCACCAAATGTCCTACAGGCCTCTGCCAAAGGTCTCTGTCTCACATGTACTGCCAATGCATGTTATGTCATGGACATCTAAATAACAACATAAAACACTCCACATAAGCCAGATGCAAGGCCATGTGGAGAAACCACAGTAACATGTCCACCATGTCCCACTGCATGAACTGTGGACCAACACCAAAACACAACTGTGATGAGGTGATAACCTTAGGTAAAGTATCAGAGAATGTATGCACAATGTATGGAAAGCGATAGAATAATAGAGGGGGTGTGGGAGCATGGGCAGCATGGAATGTGCAAGGTCCGACTCAAAGCCATGTGCACACACTATCCCTGGCTGCAAACACATAAATGGGTGGCTACAAACCTGCCTGTACACCACAATAGAGGTAATGTCTTGACTTATGGCCCCTGCCTCTGGGTATCCTGTGTAAATCTGTACAGCTGTGAGATATTGCCACAGCAAGATAAGGCCATACTGTCATGTCGCTGGATGTACAAGTATGGGGTCCTCTGCCAGCACTGTACCAAGGTGCTGAACCGGATACACAGACCCAGCAGCAAGTGTCTGCAGCTCCCCCTCCAGAATGGCATAACTTTCCATGAATATGTAGGCATTTGCCCACAATACCAGACACAGCTGCATTCACCCTTGTTCCCTAGGACATCACTGTGAGCAAGAATGACCACCTGACAGTACTTGAGGACATAAAACATCACAGTGTATAACAGTGCACATGTCCGAATATCTCTGCTAACACCAGTACTATGAAGCAGAAGAAGCACAGACACAATCACCTACAGTACACACTATCCCTTGCACAGTTTGATCCCATATTGCCAAATGATCTACAGATACCCTGCAGAAACAGTTTGCTACCTGTAGGTGTGCAACACAAAGGTCTGCACTGGAGTACAAGCTACCTGGAATAGATCCACACATTCAATACAGAAGGGCATACTGGGCATGCTCACACACTTAGAGAAATAAGGGCAATATCAGACAACAACATACTGAAAGGTCATACTGGGCATGCTCACACACTAGGGAGCAATGCTTTTTAGGCTAGTCACACTCACTACAATTCAAATGCCCTACTTTGGCAAGGTTGCTGATGTCATTCACTGTGAAATACACCTTTGGGAAAAGGGTAACCCAGTAATTTCTGTGGCACATCCTATAACAGCATAATGCTATAGTATGATACAGTACCTTTGGTAGGGGTTCTATTCCCACACATGGTGAGTTTGTGTGTTTGTATGTCCGTGTAGGGAGCAATGCTTTTTAGGCTTGTCACACTCACTACATTTCAAATGCCCTACTTTGGCAAGGTTGCTGATGTCATTCACTGTGAAATACACCTTTGGGAAAGAGGTAACCCAGTATTTTCTGTGGCACATCTTATAACAGCATAATGCTGTAGTGTGATATGGTACTTTGTTAGGGGTTCTATTCCCACACATGGCAAGTGTGGATGTTTGCTTCTGTGTCTATGTAGGGAGCAATGCTTTTTAGACTAGTCACACTGACTACAACTCAAATGCCCTACTTTGGGAAGACTGCTGATGTCATTCACTGTGAAATAAACCTTTGGGAAACGTGTTGCCCAGTAATCTCTGCTGCATGTCCTATAACTGAGTAATGCTGTAGTGTGATAAACTAGCTAGGTAGGAGTTCTAATCCCTGACATGGCAACTGTGTGTGTATGCGTGTGTTTGTGTGTGTGTGTGCGTGTGCGTGTGCGTGTGTGTGTGTGTGTGTGTGTGTGTGTGTGTGTCTATCTGTGTAGGAGCAATGCTTTTTAGGCTAGTCACACTCACTAAAATTCAAATGCCAACTTTGGCAGGGTTGCTGATGTCATTCACTGTGAAATACAGTTTTGGGGAAAGTGTAGCCTATAAATCTACATGGTGCATCCTATAACAGCATAATGCTGTAGTGTGATATAGTACTTTGGGAGGGGTTCTATTCCCACACATGGCAAGGGTGGATGTGTGTGTGTGTGTGTGTGTGTGTGTGTGTGTGTGTGTGTGTGTGTGTGTGTGTGTGTGTGTGTGTGTGTGTGTGTGTGTGTTTCTATGTCTGTGTAGGGAGCATTGCTTTATAGGCTAGTCACACTCACTACAATTCAAATGCCTTACTTTGGCAAGGCTGCTGATGTCATTCACTGTGAAAACACCTTTGGGGAAAGTGCACCCCAATAATCTATGTGTCGCATCCTATAACTGCGTAATGCTGTAGTGTGATAAACTAGTTAGGTAGAAGTTATAATCCCAGACATGGCAACTGTGTGTCTGTGTAGGGAGCAATGCTTTTTAGGCTAGTCACACTCACAATTCAAATGTCCCACTTTGGCAAGGCTGCTGATGTCATTCAGCATCAAATACACCTTTGGGAAAGATGTAGCCCAATAATATCCATGGTGCATCTTATAGCTGTGTAATGCTGTAGTGTGATAAATTAGGTAGGAGCTCTAATCCCAGGCATGGCAACTGTGTTTGTGTGTGTGTGTGTGTGTGTGTGTGTGTGTGTGTGTGTGTGTGTGTGTGTGTGTGTGTGTGCGCGCGTGTGTGTCTGTTTGTGTAGGAAGCATTGCTTATTAGGCTAGTCACACTCACTACAATTCACATGCCCTCCTTTGGCAATGCTGCTGATGTTATTCACTGTGCAATACACCTTTGGGGAAGGTGTACTCTATTAATCTCTGTGAAGCATCTTATGACAGTGTAGTGTGATATAGTACTGTGGTACAGGTTCTATTCTTACACATGGCAAGTGTATATGTTTGTGTGTGTGCGTTTATATGTCTGTGTAGCGATCAATGCTTTTTAGGCTTGTCACACTTACAACAATTCCAATGCCCTACTTTGGGAAGCCTGCTGATGTCATTCACTGTGAAATTCACTTTTGGGGAAAGAGTACTCTAGTAATCAATGTGGTGTGTCCTATAACTGCGTAATGCAGCAGTGTAATAAACTAGTTAGGTAGGAGTTCTAATCCCAGGCTGTAACATATGGACTCATTGTGGAGTGGGTTTCACAAATTACTTATATGGTGGCCCTATTATATGTCACAATGTCCACCTTACAAGGATAACAGATGTGAAATAGCCAAGAGGCTGTGGTGGCAATTCATACCCCTACATGTGACATCAAGGCCTGGTAAACAATGTTAACAATCCTTGTATTACACAGAGAACACTCTCAACCCATGTCTCATGCACAAACACACATGCTTAGGCAACAACTGGTATGTTGGTAGTACCCTGCATATTGTCCACAGATAGTAACCATGGAGTGATTGCCGTGGATGATAGAGGGCATGGCACCCTGTTGTTCAGTAACATATGCACGTACATGCAGACAGTGTGCCTTCACTATGCTCCACACTGGATGTCTGCAACACCTGTGGTGCCATTAAATGTGACCCACAAAGGACATACTATGCCTTAAACATATGCCCTGTATGGACAGATGCCTCTGACACCAGGGAATACCAGTATCATGCTATCAGTGTAGGTCCAGGCTCAACCTGCTGTCCATTATCTGAACAAGCACATGAGGCCAGGACAGGCAAATCTAATTATAACAAACTGTGTACGTAACATGGGCCAGAAACCCCAGGTACAGTTACACATGTCACTGTGCATGCATGTGGGACATGTGCACATCCCAGACAGCATCCATGTGATGGAATAAAGAACACATACATGGTAAGCATTGAACAGCAATGGTCACACACAATTGTTACCCGGGTGACTGGATGGTGAATACCATACCCACCTGTGTGGGCCAATCCAGACACTACACCCCTGAGCCGCACTGCAGACCATTGTCATGTGGCCTGATGCCAAGGTATACCCTTCACCTAGCCTTGTATAGCCTTCTGGCACAGTCAACCACTACGCATTCATGAAGCAATGCATGCATGCATGCCAGTACTGGCACCCTGTGTCTGTGTGTGTGGTGTATGATGCTTTTGACTACATTCACACTCACTACAACCCCCATTGGCATACTCAAGCATGCTGTCTGATGTCAGACACTTCCACATACCCTTTGATAATATAACCTCCAGATAACCCCTTTGGTGCATGTGATACCTGCACAGTACTGTATTGTGGCAAACTAACAAGTGAGGAAGTGTATTCCTGACTCTGCCAAGTGTGTCAATTTGTGTGAGTCCCTGAGAGAGTGTGACTGTGTTGACGCTGATGCACGTCCATGCAGACAGGCACATGTACTACACCTACCATATCAATGTTGCAGATGTCACTCACCATCACATATATGTTTGGAGAGCTCCTCAACATGAAAGCTATGTGTTGCATCCAATAACTGCATGAACATATGATAATAATGCATAGTCATTAAGGGGTATGATACCATGTACTGGTAGGTGTGTGACACAAACATGCTTAGGTTTTATTCTCTCACTTCCCCTGTCTTAGCTATGCCTTTGTCTGCCTCTCCCTCTCTGTCAAATGTGGAGAGCTACACCTGCTTTGCTTAGGTAGCAGCATGTGTTTTGTAAGTGATGCTCATGGTCAAGTGATGGCCTCCGCAAGAATTGCCGTGCTCCTCTAGCTGATTGCATGTGGAACAGCTGTGGTAACATTCCCATAGCCAATTGCATGGAAACACACTCCAATATCTAGGAACATCATGTTGGTGTTGGGACTTTACATTCACTGTGAGCAGGACCTACATCTGGTGTTTGGCAAACAGCATCAATGATAGATTGGGGATTCACCTCTAACAACATACACTGTGGAAACAGGCCAACACATAGGACGGGGATCTGCCTGACATGACTACAGAATGTAAGTGTTGCTAGTCTGCATTTGGAGTAATGTTGGTTTAACAGGGTGTGTGTGGATATGGCTGGTCTACATGTTTTAATACCTGTCATGACAGTGCTATGTTTCTGAGGAAACCCCCATCTGTAGGGTCATCTGCAGACTGGGCAGTACGTGTTGCCTTTTGTTTCTTGTGTTACTCACAGAGCACCTATCTGTGAACTACAGAAGCATAGTCTGAGGACTGCAGTCAGTACATGGGGACAGTCATGAGAGTTACTGAGTTCATATCCCTCATAGAACATATGTCACAACAAACCCTGTTACAACAGTAAATGTATCAGGTTATCACAGCAACATGCCAATATTGACCCAGTGTTTGTGCCTCCAGCCACAACTCTGTCAATCCTTGTACATATGTCAGGCAGTAAGAGGTGCATATGTTCTGTACACTAAAATTTATTGACATCATATCTGATAACAAGCCAGTGAGATATCAGACTGCTACACATGTTATGTATAGTAGGAGTTATATGTGAGGACATAACCTGGGCATTCTGTGGTTGTGTGTACAGTACTGAGGTCTGTGTACTTATGGTGATTGTTGACAGTGTGTATATTATGAATATGTACCTTGGCCTGTGTACAGACTGTGGTAGATGTCATTGTTCTTAGTCCTGTTCTATCTGATGTAACTTGCTGCTGTACTGTATGTTACCCTATCGGCTTACATGATTGTATGGCCAAACACACACATGTCTCATACCACAGACAGGCATTGGACCACACAGTGTAGTGGCCCAGTATATGTAGGGTTAGTGTGTGATTGGCACATATGAAGACGGTGTCGATCAGATAGTCTATATACTGTAATATTACACTAGCTTACCATATGTGGCTGTGTTCACATTGCTTGTGGTTATGCACTTTCACACAGGTGTCTGTTACTCTGTGCTGTGGCATGCCTGTAGAGCCTGCTATATATGCAGACACATGTGTATTCCCCCATAAGAAATGTAGGCCAGTGTTGTGGCAATTTGCCTGTAGCCTGCACAGTGCTTGGTTACATGCCTTGCAGCTTAGTGTACTTACCCAGTGTGATGTTATGTCCAGATACTTGCCAGATGTACTGCTGCCAGGCCAAAATAGCAGTCATGTATGTCAGACAAAGCAGTGGGATGCTGTACAGAAGTATGTCACTAACTAGTGGGTAGTATGTGGCCATGGCACCTCTGTATCAGCGGTTATTATTTGTCAGGACAGACAGGAGTGTGTGAATGCATAACCTATGGGGGCAAATGTATGCCAGTAGTTACCTGATATACCCATCTACATGGCTGTTAACATACACATTGTCAGGCTTGGTCCACATGTCTTGCACTAAGTGGTTCTGTGTATACCTCTGGACTGACCAGAGTGTGTCAGACTGTCCACAATTATTGGCCATATCTCTGCTGTAGTCCACAGGATCATTACTGTGCTAGCAGTGGTACTGCACTATGATGTCCGTAGGATGGCTGTCAGTAGCCAATGGTGCACATGTTAAAAGCAGATGTGACCTCCCCCACACAACATGTCTGTGAAGACAGCCCCTATCACAGTAGAAATAGGCTACATATATACCTGCAATACATACCTGACATAACCTTGCACTAAGAGGTTGGGTATATTGGGCTGAGGTAGGGCTCCACTTCATGTTCAGGACATATGGTGAACATATATGTATATATACTTTTATATATATATATATATATATATATATATATATATATATATATATATATATACAAATATACAAATATACATATAGACATACATAGATGGATATGTATGTATATATACATATGGGTTCCATGCACTAGATAGAATCTTCACTAATTCGAAATAGTGCATGGAATGCTCACTGCAGCGAAAGTGCACTTAATCGAAAGTGCACTTAAGCGAAGTTCAGCACAATGAACGGGTGTTGTACTGAACGTCTGTGCAGTACTCATGGACCTTAGGGTTAGGGCACGGGTCATAGTAAGGGAATAGACCTACCAGGACCCGTGCCCTAACCCTAAGGTCCGTGATGACTGCAGCACAGTGAAGGACATAGCAATGTCCTCCACTATGGTGCGATAGTCATGAACCTTAGGGTTAGGGCATGGGTTAGGGTAAGGCATAGCTTTACTAACTGTCCCCTTACCCTAACCCGTGCCCTAACCCTAAGATCCATGACTATTGCACCATAGTGGAGGGCATAGCTTGTTTTTTATGTCCTCCACTGAGCTGTGGTGTTTTCGGTGAAGTGCACTTACGCAAAAGTTCACTTTCTTTAAAGTGAACTTTCGCAGATGGGAGGCTTCCTATTACAAGTTTGAAGTAGTGAACTTTCATTATTGTAATAGGAATCCATACATATATATACATATAAACACTCAGATATACACATATACACGGAATATATGTCTATACATATACAGATAGAGATACATATGCAGATATACTTATGGATATCTACATATATATTGACAGTAATAGGTATATCAAAATGGATATGTATGCACATATAGTTATAGATATCTACATATATATCTACATAAATAGGCATATCTGCACACATAGGATGTGCATATATAGCTCTCTCTCTCTCTCTCTCTATATATATATATATATGTATATATATATATATATATATATATATATATATATATATATATATATATATACTAAGAGATGTACACATGGCCATATATATGTTGCACTATACAGATGTATATACAAGTACAGACATTTGCATGAATATGCATGTGTATGTACATGTAGACATATAGCAACCTATTATATGTATATATTCATATTCCTGTCATGTGTAAACCTCACGGTTGTGTATACTCTCCCATATGTATCTCACCGTATGTATCTGCTATGTGTATATTATGATAAAATAACATATGTGATGCAAAAGTCATATTAAGAACAAGTACTACATAACTGGAAGTAAAGGCAATTGTAAAATACTAATCAATATGTATATTGACAGATACATTGGAAAAACAACAGCTGTTGTCACAGTGGTCATGGCATAGTGGTTAAGTGTTGTGACTTTAGTGTACAGGGTCCTGCGTTCAAGACCTGCAAGGGCTGTTCATTATGTTACTGGGCAGAACAACAGCTTCGGATACAGGGTGGTTAAGGCCATTTTGAGCAGCTTTAAGCGGGTTTGCTTGGGTTTGCACAAAGCTAAGTGGTGCGAAGCTATGGGTAAACATATGGGCTCTTACACAGTGTAGGCTTCACTTACCAGTGCGCAAATCAGCTTAGCTGTTATATTGCAACAATGTTGATACCTGCTAAGCATGGCTTAGCCCTGATAACCAGTTCACACCACTCAGTCTGATATCATAGCAGAGTAATGACATCTGTAATAAGTGTATGTAATGCCATGTACAATACATGTGCCTATGTGCTGTCATTACAGTAGGAAAGGGTGTGAGTGTCATGTGTGGGACACAGGTGTATATGAGGCCTGTACAGCACTGTTATCCATGTGAATGTGTTACATGCATGGGTAGTAGCCCTGGCTATGTGCTGTCACACTGGCATGTAGTGTATCATGGTGGTACTACTGTAGACAGTGGTTACCCAGGCAAGAGTAGAGTGCCAAATGTAGTACTGACAACAGGCACACCAGCAGGCATAGTTGGACTCTGAGGCCTCCCTGTTGTATCCCTGGTGTGTGAGCTGTGTCACAGTATATAACCACTACTGGGTAATGAACCGACACATGGAATGTAACTGTAGACTAACATCTGTACAGCACATGATAGCGGGGGCTCCTGACATGTAGTTATGGCATACATATTGTTGTCAAACGGCTATCTGTCAACACACTCATCCTACTGCATAGCTACTTGCCAAGCTGATGACTGTCAATCCCTGTACAGATGCGCAGATGGCAGGTATCCAGCTGGGATATGTACAGGCATCCTAAGCTTGAGTAATACTGACAAATCTGCTCAACTCAAGTAAGAACTAGCATATATTGGAGATAACACCTTGTACGCACCACATCCCACAGGTACCTCCACTACACTACCACATTTAACAGAACATGCTTGGGTACAGGTCTTCATTACAGACACTAACCATGTATTTTAATGCATGTTGCATACATATCAACTTGATTACCTCTGTGGCCATGTGCAGGAGGCACCTGGAGGATTGACTGATGCATGTCACTCTCACCCTAAGGGTCACCACAGTAGTGTCTGTCAATAGATTGCCTGCTGCCACATGGCAAGTCCCCTACACAACCCATCTCTCCTTGAACAACAGCTAGGTACACAGCTTTGGCCACCTGCAGTGATGCATCCCAGTACTGACACGTGTATGTATGCATGACTGAGTATAGCAGTGTATGTGTGCTAGCACACCTGTACTTGAGAATTCCATGTGGGCCTTCAAAACCACCACAACACCCATTGCCATAGTCAGTTTTGGCTGCTGCTTTATGGGACATTACATGCACCCTGTTAAGCTCATCTCCATACCGGTAGATGAGCCTCGCAGTACCAGCACAACAGTGTTGTAGAAATGGGTTGATAGGCATTGGATATCCATTGTGTTCTGGCAAGTGTGTGTATGTGTGCATGTCTGTATATCTGTAGGGTACAGCATTCCGAGGCCACATACTAATATTACAATGCCCATTGCCACACAGTAGATCAGATAGTGTTGTTGCTGCCCATAGGGAGGCATGCCAATGCAACACCCTACTATGCATTTGGCATGTGCATTAGATGCATATCCCTGTAGTACCACTGTTGGGCTCTACAATGGGTTGTATCACAGTCGTGGCCAATGTGTGTTGGAGGGTATGTCAGAGTGTCATCATGGGCTTCAGGAAGTACAATTTCCACTGAGGGATGTGGGTGTTGTGTACACTGTCATTACACTAAGGTACACCCGGTATATGTCCCATGTACCACGTTATGGTTATCACTTTCACTGTCAACCAGACAGGTAAATGATACCACATTCCAGGGCAGTTATGCATGTGCTGTTTGCAGCCTACCTTTAACACATTGGACACATGGTCAAGTTAGGTTACAGCGATAGTCCCAGGTCTCTCAGATGTGTGTCTGCCTGTTATGTGTCTGTTAACGTGTATATGAAGGTATGTCACACTATGCATTGTCCATATACACCAATTACATCCACCATTAGCATACTGTACATCTGGGGATGTTCTGCATGTAACATGTAGCCAGGAACACATCTCACCCTAAACGCTGTGTGGTGTGTGCAATGGAAGCCTCACACTTCAGTATCACTACATACCTAGGTAGGGGCCTAGTCCCAGTGTTGCCAAGTAAAAATATGCATGTATGTGGATGGGTCTATATCAGGTTGCAGATTATACATGTCCCAATGGGTCACCTGTCCATGTGACACAGGCAATAACTGTTATACAAACCTGTGACATGTGTTCATCTCTACCCCAGATATGTCACAGCCATGGTGTCACCGCAGTGCCATACCCCATTGTGGAATATGAATGCAGACCATCCTCATGCTTTCCCATGTACACCTACAACACAAATTGATAACATTATAGAGACCACAATCATCCAGTGTTGCTAACAGCTATAATGCATCATTGCTGGATGGCTACACTACCTGACATATATGCATTACACTTTGCTCTTTACAACATGTTACACTGCAGTACTGTGGTACACTGTAGTACAGTCACCATGTGCATCAGAACCATATTAACCTGTCCCTGCATCAATGGTATGGATGACAGGGATGTGGCACAGGTATAATCATATGCACAGGGTGTGTTGTTGGTTTGTCAGAGGCGAAGGGTGGGCCATACATTTGACACCATGTGTGTGTGGGTGATGGGTGTACTGAGGTGAACTGGGTGTGGTGATGTGGTGTGTGTAGGTATGGGGTTGCCCTAGGTGTGTTTGTATAGTGTGTGGTATGCATGCACACAGTTCTGCCATGTGGCTGCCCTGCACAGGTGTTTATGGACAGCTGCAGACCATACCTGGCAGGGTGTGCAGTCACTGCCTCCGGCCACGGACACGTGGACTGTGCCTGCCAGGGATTCCATGGGCATGTCCACGTACAGGCCTCGATGTGCTACTTTCACCTGACGATGACAAATGTCTGCTGGAACCAGGTCCCTCCTGGGACTTGCCGGGACCACATGCTCGTGGCTTGCTGTGGTGTTGTGTAGACAGTGCCCCCCATAGTGCCAGGGCTGGTATTGCCACTACGGGTGTCCCTTGGTGTCCTAGCACATCCACATTGACTGTCAGCTGTTGATGTTGCTGGCCTACGTCCATACAGCCATCGCCACACTCCCACCACATATTCATGCATGGATAGACCACGGTCGATGAGGGCCATCATCTCACAAGACCGTCTACACATGAACTCAGTTAACGCACGGATGGCACTAGACAGTTTACGGGTGTTGTCACTTGCAGATGTAAGAGCAGCCCTCTGCAGCCTCAGGCCTTGTCTGATGTAACGTTCTAAACATGCTTGCACTGCCATGACAGCCTGAAACATGCACCTGCTGGTACCAGCTGTGTCACATCTGTCAGGGGCATGATGACCAGTGGCCCTACCATGAGCACCCAGGGACATCTGCCTATGTAGTGACCTGCCAGACATGCAGCTATGCCTGCTGCAACCAGACACGGTAAGCATGGTTACCACACACTCCTGTGAACTGTCACCAAATGTCAGCTGTCCCTCCACTATGGCCACTGGTTATGGGGTATGTATAAGCACTGACACTGTGTGCAGGGTTGGGGTGGCTAAAAGGGGGATGTCAAATAATGGCACTGTTTTGGTCCCTGGCAACCCCACCTGTGCCTCAACAGTACTATCATCATCTTCAGTGTCTGTATGGACACCAACATCAGATTGGTTGCAGTAGGGACCCTGACCCACCTCGCCACCTGTGGGGGAAAACAATAAATGCACTTTAAAGCCTGTACAGCACTGCATAGCAGTATACACACACACACACACACACACACACACACACACACACACACACACACACACACACACACACACACACACAAACACACACAAAACCGTAATACCTACCTGTCCGTGAATTTACAGACAGTCCCACGTATATTTTCATGTGTTTCCCATCCTGCATCACACATGGTAACATGCACACAGTGACACCACTCATTAACATATCAGTCCTCTAAATGCCTAGACAAGTGATCATACCACAAGACCTGTTACTACATTACCTGCCTGACCAGTGAGTAGTGGTTTTAGATGGCCTCACTGCTGTCATTCAGTGTTCACCCTGTGTAGGTCCAGACGTCATGAGCATGGCCCCTATATGGGTGGGCTACTATGTTCACTCCATAATTTCATGCACTGTAATGTCATGTGTATGTATTGCTTAGTACATGCCAGATATGCTGCTCAATCAGCCTATCATGTGACAACTGTAATATATGGATACTCCCTGTTGTTGACTAGTACTTCCCCAATGCATCTGTAGTGCTGCATACATGGGTTGTAGGTCATCTCTCTGGTAAATGTGATAGTAAGGGTATACCTGGTGTCTACCTTCCCTCTCAATGTCTGTTCCATGCTACAGACCTTATTATACTATCAGCTGTCCTGTGATTACATACATGATAAGTATTCCTAGTGTGTAATGTGGCAGTCCATGTCCTATGAACCTATTAACCTATGTACTGCACAATTCCAAAGGGAGGTACTGCTGTATGAACAACCCCACAATCACACATGTGCATACATGGACACCCACACTAACACACACATATGCACACACACATCCTACATGTATCAACCGCCCTCCACTTCCCCAGAGTGACCCAACCAACTAACTACATGCCAGGATGCACACACACACACACACACACACACACACACACACACACACACACACACACACACACAAACACACATACAGGTGAGGTTGCACAATGATAGTGCACACAATCATCCTATTACCCATCTGTCAACATGCAAAACATATGGTACACTACAGCATGCAGTGCAGCTATAGTCAATCCATGCTAGCAACAGTTTACATGTGTGTGTGATGCATGTGCTGCATCACTAAGTGATGCCCTTTCCTCTGGATACCACTGCACCCATGAACACAGTATTGCTGTGCACCTGTTCTGCACCCTGCCATGTACTGTGCACCACACCTCACAGGTGTACAACCCATTGCTGAATGTGTAGTACTGTGTCACATTTATGTCAGCTTTAATGCTCACAGCCCCTATGTTTTTCAGCAACACATACCTGGGATGATATGTGGGCAGATGTCATTTGTGAATGCCTGATGTCTGATTTACAGCTCTCAACATCAGTGGACCATGTATGACCACTCCAATACTATTACACTGATAACTGTCAGAGCATAACATGGCTATATGGGGTGTACACACCCTTATTGATAGGACACACCCATCCTTGATCTGCCATGGGACCACATCACAGCATATCTTAACAGTACATGTTCCTGATATGTGACAAATGTCCTGTACATTCACATGCAGTGTCTACGGACTGTGATAGGTGTGCGGATGCTGACCGGGATGCATACACTCCATGTGGACATATGTGTGCACACCCTTATCATGATGGCTTGTTGTACCTATTATGTGTACTACAGCAGTTACTGCTCCTGTCAGGGGTATACTAGCATGGGCTATCTGTATATGCCAGTGTATGTTCAGTCTGCCCTACACATGTCCCCTAATCTGCATGATTGCAAGGTCAACTCATGCACTCATCCCTTGGTGTTCACACACTGCCGTCATTATTGCTGTGGGGGTAGGGTTATCTCTGCCACAGCTCCTGAACCTGACTGTGGAGATACAGCCATTCTTAGCATCCTTAGGATCCCTGCTGCAGTGCACTGGTGTGTCATGCTGACACCCTCCCCACCTTCAGCCTTTTTTCAGATGCTTGACAAGTAAGGCCTACACATGTGTGTCACTTTAGAGTGTCCCATACTCTGAACACCACATGTTACAGCCTAGTCCCAGCTGATAATGTGGACCATAGTAATACCTTATGTCATAGTGTAACTCTGCAACAGTTGCCATTGTCCTACAGGTATATACAATTGTGTTGCATTGTATATGAGTGTTGTTCCAAACTTGTCCATACTGTAGGTCATGTCTCCCATCATTATGTTTCTCCCTGTAGATACATTCCACAATGACAGGATGTTAATTATCTTGCAGGTGTGTGACATACCCTTCCAATACCCCATTATGGTCACCATTGTGATGGTGTGCATTTAACAGCAACGATATGTGCACATGTACAGCATGCATTCTGGGTAGGTGTGTTAGATGTGTGCATGGAATATACCATAGCCATTACATGCCCAGTGTATAGGCAAGCATCTACATAAACCAGAAAAAAGGGTTAATAGGAAAGTGGTGAAAAAGGGGCACAAAGAGGGAAATACAGAGGGAAAAATAGCTAGGGATGTGCAGGAGGGTGTAGAGAAGGTCCACAGCTGCCCATTTTTTCTACAGCAACAGCTGTACATATACACTGAATTTGGAGGTAGATTTGGACACTCAACCCCCTGAGAGAGGGGTGAGGACAACAATAATATGTTGTGATGCCAATTAGATGAGATTACATGTGTCCGGTGGACAAGTGTGCGAAATGGACAGCTATGTATGGGGCAATATTATTTTTTGGGAACAAATTGCCCCTTTCTTTTTTTTCAGGTGAGAGTGGGATGTTGGGGAGGGATAGTAGGCATAATTGGGGAGGTAGGCTGGGTAGGTTAACAGACAAAACAAACAAGACACATACAGGGGAGGTATATGACACATGTGGGGGTAAACACCTTGATGGGGAGGGGTGTTGGGAAATTGGAACCCATGAACCCCCAAGTGGAAACAGTAGGACTGAGATCCCCCACCCATGGGCAGTCACCACTGCACCTTCACAGCCCTGAAGGTGGCTGTGCTGGGGGTTGAGTTGGAGAGCGAGGCCGACCCTCTAGTTGTGACACGTGGCCCTCGAGCTGGCATAGAAGATCTCCAAACTGCTGACTGAGCTCTCTACACACCATGACCCAGACCTGGTGATGGGTGACAGGTTCCTGTCTATGCCCGCTCCCAGGGGGCTAAGTGAGCCCCATCCTCTGAGGCAGTTCCACCTGAAGGTGGTGTAGGACCAAAGGATGAGGAGGTCCTGTTTGGGCCCCAGACATGCTGGTGCCTGGTGACACGGCCAGCTGAGGTTGGACAGGTGGGTCTGCTGGGAACTGCATTCCCATACTTGCTATGGTGTTTATGGTGTATCAACATATGTGGGTTAGTAATAGTCAACACATTCCAGGATTAGGTATAACAGCATGCATAGATATTCCCATTAACCCAGACACCAGATATGGAAAAGTTGCATAGCAAACAGAACATATGCATATATGGTACCACAGTGGTAATAACAGCATGCAGGTATATTGATGGCACCATGCCACCAGTGTTGGAGTATTTCAACATAGCACATGCATAGAAACACATTTAAATAATTATCAACCAACAGGACATATGTCCCAGCATAACAGTGGAGTCATCATGTACCAGTTGAGGTGGGTATTTAGTGTATTGTTGTAGATATGGTGGTGGGGGGGGAGAAAGATGTCAATTAACAACTAGTATATTCCCGTAGTTCGCATTACTTTCCTAGTCAGTGCTGTTACCTGTACCTTCCAAGTATTACTACACTACCCTATTGCCTTAGTTTGGGTAGTGATACAGCTGTCGACATCTATATACCTGCAGTATAAACCTCTTACCTGGTATACCTGCAGAGGAATTGTTTGTTAACACTAACTGTTTCTACACATACTCCCAGATTCCAGGTTCATGTTATGCACATTCCTGCCCATCTCTTTTTGCACAGACTCTGGCCTTGTATTGACCACATGCAGGTGAACCAGGACATATGTAGACTATTGCCCTTTTCAACCTTTAGTGACTTACAACACTCTTATACAGGATTTCATGCACAGTTATATTATGTAGCACAGTGTGGGTGACAGTCATCAGTGATACCTTATTATTCAGAGCAACTGCAACATTCACAATTCCATACAATACCAGAGTAAACAGTACCAGTACAGGGTATCAAGCCTTTATTTCTCGGCACAGTGTTCGTATCTGACGTAACTGTGGAAGCAATGTTTGTTAGCCACTACCTGAATGTTGCCACACAAAGTACCAGATTTCACATTAGTATTATGCACATATATCTCACTCTGTTACTGTACACACTCTGGTCACAGCTTGACAACATGGGGGTGTAGATGGGACATACGTGGCTTATTACTCATAACATTTTGGGGAGTTGCTAGTGTGACAGGTTTGTTCTTATAGATGTGTGACAATCAGTTGTATTTCCTGTTTGCTGCCTAAACATCTGGGAGACAGGCAGCAGATATGGGCTCATATACTGGCCATTCTCTACTTATCTGTACAGTTTTGGGGTATGATTATGTATGCGGCTTACTTCCACTCCCAGGATTCAAACCATGGCTGTGTCTGCTAAAACTAAAACACTGTCCATCACAGTTGTGTGTGCTATATAGATATTGCTGCAAATATAAATATATATATATATATATATATATATATATATATATATATATATATATATATATATATATATATATATATATATATATATATATATATATATATATATATATATATATATATATACACACACACACACACATATATATATATATATATCTATATATATATATATATAGCAATATCTATGTAGCAAACACAACTGTGATATATAGATATTGCTATAGATATTGCTGTATAGCTCCTATCTGATTTCTGTCTTATAATTCTCCTGTGGTTTTACATTCTGACCTTGTATTACAATACTCTTATACAGGATTTCCTTGACAGTTATATTATGTAGCACAGTGTGGGTGACAGTTATGAGTAATGCCTTATTATTCAGAACAACTGCATCAGTCGCAATGCCATACAATGCCAAAGTGAACAGTTCCAGTGCAGGGTATCATTCTTTTATTTCTGGGCACAATGTTCATATCTGACAGACCTGTGGGAGCAATGTTTGTTAGCACTACCTGAATGTTGCCCCACAAAGTACCAGATTCCACATTACTATTATGCACATACATCACACTCTGTTACTGTACACACTCTGGTCACAGCTTGACAACATGGGGTGTAGATAGGACATACATGGCTTATTACCCTCAAAACAGTTTGGGGAGTTGCTAGGGTAACAGGTTTGTTCTTATAGATGTGTAACAATCAGTTGTATTTCTGGTTTGCTGCTTATATGTCTGGGATCATCCCACTGATTTCCCAGAAGGACAGAGTAATAGGCAGCAGATATGGGTCAATTTACTGGACATTCTGGACATATCTGTACAGTTGTGGGGTATGATTCTGTATGCAGACTACCACCACTCCCAGGATTCAAACCATGGCTCTGTGTGCTAAAGATACAACAGTTCACATCTCAGTTGCATGTGTTATTTGGGTTGTGTTGTTTGCCTTTTTACTGTTTTCTGTTTATGTGTCTCTCAGTTGTACTAAATGACTTCTATGGATTACACCAGTCATATACAGACATTCCTACACATTCTATTTATGTTGCACAATGTGGGTAACAGTGCTTAATACAACAGTACTATTAAGTGATTGCAAATCTACATTACCATATGATACCACAATATACACATGCAGTCCAGCAGTTAGACCTTTATTATCAGGCTATTATGCTTTTATTTACATACAAACTATATGAGACTCTTCCTGCCATATTCTCCAGTGTATGCTGTACTTGCCATAAACAATACAGGTTTAATACTGGCAATTAACTTACTAATACTTTTAGATTTATTTCCTATGACAGTACATGCAAGAGTATTACTAACCTGCCTCACATCACAACCTCTCCAGGTGACATCCATGGGCCTCCTGGTTCGTGGCCCCCTGACTTGCCACTGTGAAGGACATAAGAGGAATATTTAGCCATACCTATCCATAATATACATGAGCTGGCAATTATTAAACAGGTAGTGGAGTGATACTTACACACAGTTGGGACAACCCCTGCTGTCCTAGCCTCTTGGATCCACTGATCCAAGGGATCCCCCTTTCACCACTTCAGGTCGACATAGTGATGCCTGACCTGTTCAGCAGTTCAGAGTATGCCAGTGGCACTGGTGAAGTCACAGGCAAGATGGACTCAGGCTTCCGCCTTATACTGGGAACCCTGGTACTGGCCCTGCAGCAGTCTCTGCTCATGGTCTTTGACAAGGAGTCCTGCCATGACTCTGGACTCCTGGATGCCCCAGCACTGCCACCCAAAAATGCACTCCCTCTCCCCTTCCTGACATGGTGCCTGCAAGGGGAAGCTACAACCAGTTATGAAATATATTTCCACCTGTTGGGTTTAAGTAGAACCAATTTCCCACACTTTGCCATGATTGGACAGTTTTGAAAAGGCTAAGCTATGGGCAAACCTGCTTTCCTAAGGTTGGCAGTGTTTAAAACGGTATACCACTGGGCAAATTGAGTTAGCTGGCCTACACATTGCTTACACTTACTAAACTGGCCTGTGAAATGCTTAGCGTTGCTTAATATTTACTTTGCATTATATTTGCTTTTTGGCGTTGATTTATTATTCATTACATGTTATTAATATATATGTCTGGTATCCATGAGTCATGTGTACGTACATTGTATGTTGTCCTTGTGTTTAATATGGGACTTCAACACTGTATTACAATTACACCTCACATCTGGGCTTATTTCAGTACTCCAGTTCACATATCTATGTTATGTTGTAGGTTATAGAACATATCACTGTATACTGATTCCTTTCACATGTTCAGTTTGATTTTACTATAGTGAGGATTTGTTTGGTAATACCTCAGTCTTATGTACTGCTATGATGGCTTGGGGGTTAACTACTGTGACTATAGTGTATAGTGTTCTAGGTTCAAGACCTGCAGAGATGTTCATTCTGTTGCTGGGCAGAACAGTGTCTGTTGGATACCAAGTGATTAAGGCACTTTTAAGCACTTGTAAGTGGTTTTGCTTGGGTTTGCATGAGAATAAGCTATGCTAACCTTAGGTGAAATATGTTTACAGAGAGTTAGCTTCCATATTGCTTAATCTGTGTGTGCATTGCTAACCCCCATGCAGATGGGCTTAAACCAGCCTACTGGTGCTTACATAGGCTTTCCCTTGCTTACTACTGCTTACACTTGCTTAGTAGTGCTTACTATCACTTACCACTGCACTAATTTAGACAGTAATGTTTAATGGTTCTTGGGAAGGTGGGGGATTTGGAAGCTGTATGGAGTTATCATTCATTACACATTTTACTTTCCATTTGTATCCCTGAATCCTGTGTACATATACTGTATACTTTGCAACATTATGACACTGACACCTCACATCTGCATTTAATGCGGTACTCTATTTCACAAATATATGTTATTTTGTAGGTTATGCAACTAGAAATGTTGGTCATAATGTGATTTGACATGGAAAATGGAAGGTGCTGGAGTGGGACTCGAACCAGAAATGACTGCTTGTAAGGCAAAAGCTCTGCCCACTACACTATTGCTATCCTGTTTTGTTTGTATATATCTTCCTCTTTATCCTCTTCTGCCATTTAAACTGCATTAATCCTATCTAAGCGATAGGCAAACCCATGCACCTATGGTTAAATTTCATCTGTTTCATAAAAAATAAAGTATCTTTATATTTCTGTGTTTACTCTTGCTCTTGTACATGTGGGGGGATGTTACTGGGGAAATGCGGACACCTATGAGTGGTCTCGCTCATTCTTTTAGGGCTTTCTGCTGTTCTTCATTGCAAGGGCATGTATATTCTGAGAGCTCTGCTCTCAGACACGCCCCCTGCACTCTTACACGCTCCGTGTAAGATTAGAAACTTAGGCAGCTAGCCTTTATTAATATGCATGTCTCGCTGCCATCCTGCTCCTAAATGGCTGCTTCCATGCAGGACTAAGCTAGTCCTGCATGGAAGAGTGGTAAATCCGGGAGAATATGTTGTTCCTGTGACAAAAATATTTTGATGTATTCATCCATGCATTTCTAAATTAAATAGGGAAACATTATTACCCCAACAAGAAGCTGAGAGATATTGTCCTGTCCCACCTCCATCCTGATCATTCCTGAACTTTTTACCTAGTGTTCTACCCTCTGCTTGCTTTATTACTATGCATCTGACATTAAGTTCCACCTTTTGCTTCTTTCCCATTTTCATCTCTGTTTTAGCATCCTATTTCCATCCATTAATCAGGTCCAGAAATGGATAAACACCATACACAAACATGCGCATGCACATGCACACATGCACACGCACATGCACACACACACACACACACACACACACACACACACACACACACACACACACACACATACATACACTGCACACGAAAATGTATATACATACCCATACTGTTGACAATGTCTTTCCAAATGCATTTTTCTGAAAACTTTTGCATGATTTCTGTGGCATCAGTACCTAACACATAGGTCAAGTGAACACATTTGTGGCAGGCAAAATTTTGAATCTGAGGTGCACATTGTCACATTATAAAAAGCAATTGACGATATGTGTTAATGACTTACTAAAGTGATGTTAGGTATTCTGCTTACATTTGACAGGTGGAGCATGTTGATCTCCTAATGATTATAATCTCCTTCAACCATGCCCAATTTTATAAATTATGTTTTGTATGCCTGTTACCCAACCATTAGCAAAGAACAGATTTGCTATTCATAATTAGGAAACAGTAACTGACAGTTCACATATTATAGCAAAAACTGAAGAAAGTTTTTTTGGCTGTATTAGTGATTTGATGACTATTGTGTGAGTGAACATACCCCTGATGTGTGACAGTAATCAGAACTGACACTGGCATAGGCACTGAAGTATTGGTTTAACTATAACAACTACCATGACTCAGTGTACAACTGATGTGATATTGAAAGTGTCACTAAAGAATGTGGAGGGCGATTCTCCAATGTTTACTGGTGTCTGCTCAGCATTGCTCATTTTGCAGTCTTCCAAAGTATTGCAATACTCCATTCAAATGTGTGCTTTTTTGACAACAGTTGTATAACAGCTTCTCTAGTATATTTTGGTAGAATACAGGTCAAAGAGTATGAACCAGGCTGGCAGCAGCAGCTCAAATATAATGAGCTCTATGCTGTGGTAGTGTGATGAGAATTCCCTACCTTGCTGATAGTGTGTCCAATCTATTTTGAGTAAAAGGGGTAGTAGACTGCATGTATGTTGCAGCTTGTCATTAGTTTATACTCTGCCAATAAAGTAGGGGATGGGGTTTGATTCCTTTATCATTGTATGTTGTTCCGTAATACTGACATTTTCAGTATTGCACAGTGACAGTGTTATAGTCACATACATTGAAGTCACTAACATTAGGTTGACATTATCACAGCATGTACTTTGGCATAAAGGATTGTCAAACATTTAGAAGATCATCTATCTGTGGTGTACAATCATTCAAATGTTTTGAAAAATCAACTTCTGTCATGCAATTACATTCACTGCTTTTGTGAGATATCCGGCATTACCAAATACTAAACCTTATTCACAGCATTAATAGGTGCATTGTCAAAATTACACAGTGTATTTACCATAAAAAAATGATGTATACATTGCCAAGACATTAATGGGAGGATTGTAAGTCCATTATTGGCACTTGCTGTGAATAAGGTTTAGTATTTGGTATTCTACAGTTTTTATCAATCATCTGTGGTATCGTGCTCTAATGTGCAGGTGTGGAAAAATTGTGTTAGGTAGACAAGGGTTTGAATCCATGTTGATTTACCTTGCAGAATGCTAACAATGTACCACAGCACAATACAATACAGTTCACATGCTAAAAGCATGTGAAATATGCCGTGCCGCAGTCTACTCATGCAGAGATGGATGAAGTCGCTACTGGGTTTTAATCTCCAACCCTGATATATGTTATGATATTGTATACTGTATGTTGTTCAATTTTCCACACTACTTTAACATTTCCATGAAATGTGCATGTTCACATCTTACAATATACCTGTCCATGTACATATATCATCACTATGAATAGTCTGTGTTCAGATCCTTGCATGCCCATTTTGTTTGTCTTGCTATTATGCCTTCCATCCCTGTAAAATGTATTCTCTAAGCACCTTTCCCAGCAAGACTTCTATGACATGTCCTGCTGCTACAGAGGTGTGCAGCAGATCAGTGACAGACACGGGCTCAGTTTCATCCCTCAGGGTTTCTGCTTTAGTGCTGTTATATGTTGCATTCCACTGCATGTCATCTATGCAGTTATGAGTGGGTATGCCATGTGAAGAATGTTGTCATATTTTTTCTCTCACATAATTTTTCTGGATTCTTCTGTGACTGTTGAAATTAGCATTTGTAGGATATGATATCCTACTTGCCATACTTATTTTATTGCTTTAAGTAGTAAAGCACAGATGTGTAATGTGTTGTATGGCACCTGTAATGCAATTGCTTCTGTGTCTACCTGTGCTAAGTCAGTTCCTTAACACATTTTAGGTTGGGAGTTCTGGGCTCATATCTTTGGAAGGTTACTGCTCATTCTTTTTTGTTGCAGTCTACATACAGATGTTATACATTTCAGTGGTATGTGTTTTTATGACCTTTTACACTCTGATATCTGCAGTATCTCACCCTTACATTACAATGTAGGTATACTGGCTTGTGACCTGACCTACTTTACTGACCCACCTGAGCCATAGTTCATATTTAATTACCTTCATGATATATCATGGGTTCACTGCTAATTCTCCCCATTGTTTTTAAGTTTGGAGTTACTATCTTACTTTATATCCCACATATACCATGTATACTTTACTTTCTTAAAATGTCCTTATTGCTATACACATTTATGCTATACCATTCAATGTAATGTTTTCTTAGCTTACTTTGTGTTTTTATGTTCACCCTCTCCATGACTTTTGTGAGTGACCTAAACTCCAGCTTTAATTTCCATTGCTCATGTATATGTATATCTGTTGCCGGCACCATCATTTAAAAAAAATGTGCATTGTGCACACTCACATTGGCTACTGTGTTTCTTGTGCCCAATCACTGTATAATTATTATATGTGGATGTAGCCATGAGGTGGCTTACCACGATCTGGCCACAAACCTCTGCTGTGGCTGTGAGGAGATGATCCTAATCATGGAAAGTGCCTTGGCTACATGCATATGTGATAGCAATATTGCTGATAAGAAGGTAAATAGTGTTGGCTTGGCTGTGATGATAATGAATGATTGGGATTCTTTTTATTTAAGAACAGAAAATTCAATGGCATTGTCTGCTTAAATTACCTTATAATATAATATATTCAAAATCTCAGTTCATAGTCTCTGGACAGTCTTCTCTTCTTATTTATGTTTTTTTAATACCACATAATAAGTGGTTCGACTATGAAACTCCAACCTCTGCAATGCCAAGCAGTTGAAACACTGAAAAATAATATCCGAAATGCAAAAAGGGGAAAAAAAAAGTAACTTTAAGTAATTTTTGGAATAAGGTAAGCTCTCTTGCACCCTCCAGATGTGGGGGAATTCCACTAATCCCTGAATTTATATATGCCAAGGTCAATGTGACTCCAACTTGAAAATGGGAGAAATCTCACAAAAGAAGTGAATAATTGCCAGCGCAGATTGAGAAATTACACTGCAATTATTCCCTATGGATAACAGTAATCAATGCTATGTTATGAAGCTGTTTTTTCCTCAGGCTAGTGACACCTGAGGAATTCCTCCTTGAAGAATAAATGTCATAGGACATTCTTGCATCTGTAAATATGTATATGCCTTCTAGTATATCCTTGTATCATAGGTTCATAGGTAGGTACTAGGCTATCTGCCCGAAGGCATTTAGAAGTCTAGCCGGAATGTGTTGGCTTTCACCACCCCCTTAGATTAGTTCTCTGTACCGCTGTCCAGCAGATCCATTGAAGTGATCCCTGGGGTAAACTTTCTGTTTCCCATCCACTCATCAAGGTTTCTCCTTAAGAGGGTTAGTGAGGAGCTCTGCCTAATGTAGATTGGAATCTTGTTCCAGAGCATGGGAAGTCTCTGGGACTTGAATCTATCCTTCCAGCACGTCCTATTTATTGTTGTGGTGAGGTTTAGATCCCTGAAGCATGTGGCTCGAGGGTATATGGTTTTCTTCAGGTGGAACATGTCCATCAATTCTGGGTTGAACATGGCCTTGTATGTCAGGCAGAGATTACCTCTGTAGATGGTATGCAACAGAGTACAGCTGGAGTTTCTTCAGTCGAGCAGCAAAGGGCATCTGCTTGAGGCCAGTGATCCTCTTGGTGAGGTACTTCTGTGGTCTTTCCAGTTGTTGCAGGTGCCTTGTAAAGTACATCCCAAATGGGGCATTGTACTCTATGATGGGTCTGATGAGTGATGCATAGAGGGGCCCAATGACCTCTTTCAATCTGGATGCAAACCCTTTCGTGATTAGGTAGGCCACATAGAAGGATTTTCTAACCACTTTGGCAATGTGATTATCAAACGAGATGTTGCAATCTACTTGGGTCCCCAGATCCCTTATTAAGTCTTCTGTATTTAGGGGGCTACCACCTATGTGGTCGTTTGTGGGTACTTTGTTTTTTCCAAAGGGGATGACTATGCGCTTTTTGGCATTTAGCTTGAGGCCATGGTTTTGACACCAGGTATCTGTCTCAGTAAGACCCTTTTGGAGGATGTCTGTGTTAGCCGGAGTGTCAATTATAGCCCCTAGTTTGTAGTCATCTGTGAACTTGGTCAGCCATAGTCCTCCTGTGCTTGCCTCTACCTCTGAGAAGTATATGCCAAACAGGAGGGGTCCTAGGACTGAGCCCTGGGGAGCACCACTTGTAACCGGTTTAGAGTCAGACCTAGCTCCCGCAACACTTACCATGTGATTTCTGTCTGTGAGCCCGTTGGCATCCCATCTCATGATGTAGTGGTTTATGTTCAGGCTGGTGAGCTTGTCCACAATACCTGAGTGGGGAATGGTGTTGAAGACATTTGCAAGGTCTAGGTAGAGTAAAATCCCAAGAAGGGAAGACATCCCTGATCAGTATTAGCAAGAAACTACGTTTCCCTCATCTATATCCTTGGTAACTGTCTCAAAGAAGTCCAACAGGTTTAGGAGGCATGATCTGCCCTTAACAAAGCTGAACTGGGTAGGGTCCAGTGTTTGGAGGGTTCCAATGTCTCTGTTAATGAAATCCATGATGATGCACTCCATAGCTTTGCAGACCAAGCTAGTCAGGCTTATAGAGTGATAGTTCCTGGGGTCCATTGTGGCTCCACCTTTTTGGAGTGGAATAACCATTGCTGTGTGCCACTCTGTGGGCATGTAGCCTGTGGAGATGCTGAGTTTAAACAGTGTGTTTAGGTGAGGGGTTACTTCACCTTTGAGCTTGTGTAGGACGCAGCCTGGGGCACCATCCGGTCCCATTGATGCTGTATTTTTGGCTTTGGAGAGGGCTGTTTTAACCTGAGTGTCTGTGATTTCAGGGACACTACATTCTTATGGTATAGTTATGGGCCCTTTTGGGGGTGAGAGGGGGTGAAGTTTGCACTGAACCTGTCTGCTAGGATGTTGGCAATATCGGTCGGTTCAGTGTATTTTGTGCCATTCTACACTAACTCCGAGTAGATCTGAGAATTGCCACTTAGATTCTTGACATAGCTATAGAATGCCTTGTGGTTATCTTTGGAGTCCATGGCAATTTTTCTTTCGAAGTAAGCCTTGGATGATTTTATGAGGGAATGTAGTTTCTTGCTAATACTGATCAGGGATGTCTTCCATTCTTGGGATTTTACTTTTTTCTGTACTAGTTTCCTCCTTCTATTGTATAGCTTGTTTATGGCAGGGGTCCACCAGACTGGTTTCCTTTTCTTGGAGGAGTGAGTCTTGGTTTTGTTTGGGATAGCATGATCCATGCATTCTTGTAGGTGCCCGTAGAGTGCATTAGTAAAGGATTTTGCAGCTTGGACAGAGTTATCCTTCAACATACGGGCTTTGAAACTTCCGACCTTGGCCTTAAGTAACGTGAAGTTTGCTTTTGAAAAGTTTTTCACGGTGGTTTCTTTGACCGGGGGGTGGTGGTGGAATGTGGATATCCAGAGTGATTAGTTTATGGTCAGATCTAACCAGCGAGGGGCTGACCTCCAGTGTGGAACACCAGTCGCCCATGTTGGTGATGACCAAGTCCAATATGTTGTCACCTCTGTTGGGGGTGTTAACCAGTTGATCCAGGGCATTTGAGTTTATAAATTCTAGGAAATGTTGTGCAAGGGAGTTTGTACTTGAGTAGTTCTCCCAGTTAATGTTTGGGTAATTGAAATCACCCAATATTAGTGTGTTTGGTAGGACCTTTATGTTTCCCAGTGTTACCAGGAATGCAGAGTGGGGGTCCTGGGACATGCTGGGTGATCTATAGCAAGCTATAGTTTGAATAGCAATTTTGCCCATTGTTAGTTGCACGTGGATGATCTCTAAAGCATCGTGCTTTGCCACTAACCTGGAGGTGTGGGTATCCTTGATGAATATGGATACTCCCCCCACCTTTTGTATTTTAGTCCAGCTTTTGTGGACTAAAATGTATGGTATGAGTTGTAGCCTGGTAGTGCTGGGGTGCTCTCTGGACCCTTAAACCAGGTTTCTGTTACTGCACATATATCAGTTTTCTCCATACTGAGGAGTGCCTTGAGTGTGTGCATTTTGAGATTTAGAATAGTAGCATTGAGTAGCATTACCCTCAGTTTTTTGTTACTTGGGCTATTTACGGCGGTTGGTTTGTCTTTTGAGCCTTGCCTAAAAAAGGGACTATGGGTGTGGCAAGAGTCTTGGCCAGTTTTCAAAAGCCTAAGGGTGACAGGTGCAAGCCATCTCTAGCAAAGCAGTGTGGCTTGTTGAGCATATCGTCCGAGGCTGACACTGAATCCCCTTTGAATGACACCAGAAGCTTAGCCAATTGTTGAAATTGATAATTTTTCCTCTGTACCTTGGTATCATTCTTGGTGAGGGCAGAATACTACAAAGGGTCATGGTCATACCGGCCTTGGCTATGTGAACAGAGAGCTTTTTCTCTCGCTACCAATGGTA
>NC_056731.1:1111681409-1111721409 GCF_019279795.1 Protopterus annectens | reverse complement strand
GGCCTACAGCAGGGACATGTGTGAAAAATCACCCTTATACAGTGCTACAATAGTGTATATACCAGTATTACAATGGCAACTGTTACAGATCTACACTACAGCATATCACAATACTGCAGTCCACAACTCTTACAACCTACAATGTGGTCCTAACAAGAGCAATGAGTGTGTAATATGTAATCATATGTTAGGACAGCAAATATGGGGAATACATACCATCACAAACACTGGAAGCATACGTGTGCACACACTCCAGACAAAATATAGTGGAAGCAGCTGTTGAGGTACTGACAGCATGCATTCTTCATGAGAATGCACCTTCCAGCAAGTACACATCCCTAATGTCACAGCAAGAAATGGTCTGCTGAACAAGACGCTTGGCCATCAAATGTGGCCACTTACCTGCAACAGAGGCAACCATGGCTTGTACATATCTGACATGTCATGGCATGGACCCCATACCCAACAGGTAGCACCCAGGAGTTGGACATGTAGCCATACCTCACCACTGCATATACCATGGCAAACAGTGCAGACAGTCATGTATGTGGCGAGGGTGTATGAGACAGGACTAATGTAGAAAATAAACAGATGGCCATCCAAGACAGATAATGTCATATGTAGCAAACCGGTCATGCAGGCTGCCTAGTAACAAGCCACAACACTGAGGGAGTTGCAGGAATATCTCGCAAGTACTAGCTGTGTAGTACCCATGTCAGCAACTGCCTGGACTCTAAATACGTATGGTCCATGGGTGAGGGTAATGAGATTGTAAAGTTGCACCACAGGAAACATCAGCCAGGCCTCTCTACAGGTAGTGTATGCATAACAGAAAAGGTCACCAAAAGGCATGTTTTGCAATGTGTACTGGTGTACCAAGACCACGTTGGAAACCTACAGACAGTATCAAGTAAGATACATGTGCTGTACAACCAACATCTCACACCACCTCAGGACCACCATCCCCATCTGTAACTTGCTGGTGCCAGTGTACACCTGTATGTTTGCCATTCATTAGCTGGGACTAGGCTGCTACACATGGTGTTCAGTATTTGAGACACAGCAAAGTGACACACGTGTAGGGCATGGTTGTCAAGCATCTGCAAAACGGCTGAGGTCACAGGGGGTATCATCATGACACAACAGTGCACTGCAGCAGGGATCCAAAGGATGTTACAAATGGCTGTATGTGCACACAGTCAGGGTCAGGAACTGTGGCAGACATAATCCTGACTCCACTGTTGTAGTGACAGCAGTGTGTGAACTCCAAGGGATATGGACATGAATTGAACTTGCAGTCATGCTGAGTTGGGGGACATGTGTAGGGCAGACTGACCAAATACTGGCAAATGCAAATGGCCCATGCTAGTATACCCCTGCCAGAAATAATGACTGCTGTAGTACACATAACAGTAGGTGCAACAAACCATCATGATAAGGGCGTGCACATGGATCTATATTATATTCTTGAATGCTGACAATATCAAAGCTGATATTTTCAACATGAAAATAGCGAAAGCACACAACATCGAATGTGTAAACGGAAATCTCTGTAAGGGGAGATTTCCATTTACTGCAATGCAGTGCGGTGTCAGAGTTGGCATATTTAAGTAGCAGGGGTTGGGGAGTGCAGAGAGCCTTGACCCCCCCCCCCTGCTTAAACCCATTAGGGTACTTTTTTCCTTTTTTTTTGTTGTTGTTTTTATAAGTTTGATGTTTGAAGACATCGACCATATGGTGTCGACCATATGGTGTTCGATGTTTTCAACCGTCAATCTTATAATGTAGACCCATGCACACATATGCGCCCACAAAGTGTATGCATCTCAATCAGCATCTGCACAACTAACACATTTGTTTGACACTGCATTTGATTGTACAGGTCATATGTCACATATCAGGTTCATGTTATGTTAACATATGCAGTAACGTGGTTCCATGGCAAAACAAGGAAGAGGGTGTCATATTAATAAGGGTGTGTATACTTCCCATATCCATGGTAAGGTTTGAAGGTTGTCAGTGTAATTGTATCATATTGGCCATACATGCACCGCTGATGATGAGATCTGTAAATCAGACATCAGGCATTCACGAATGACATCTGTCCACATATCATCCCAGCTATGTGTCGGACAAACACATAAGGGCTGTGAGCAGCAGAGCAGACATAACTGACACAGTAATACACATTCAGCAATGGTGTGTACACCTGTGAGGTATGGTGCACAATACATGCCAGGGTGCCAAACAGGTGCACAGCAATGCTGTGTACATGGGTGCAGTGTGTACCAGGGGAAGTGGCATCACCTACTAACACAACCCATGTATCACACACATGTATAATGTAGCTAGCATGGATTGAGTATAGCTGCACTGCATGTTGTTGAGTGCCATATGTCATGCATGTTGACCAATGGGTAATGGGAGGTCTGTGTGTAAATCTTCATGCAACCACACCTGTAAGCGTGTGTGTGGGGGGTGGGGGTTATTTTGTCTGTAAGTGCAATCTGGATGAGTGGAGGGGGGTTGATGTATGTAGGATGTGTGTGTGTGTTTGTGTGTGTGTCCATGTATGCACGTGTGATTGTGGGCTTGTTCATACCTCTTGACTTCCCTTTGAAATCGTGTAGTACATGGGCATGGACAGACACATGAGACACTTGTCTGACAAGTAATCTCAGGACAATTGATAGTATAATAAGATCTGTAGCATGGAACATGCATTGGGAGGGGAAACTAGACACTGGGTATACTGTTATAATTACAATCAGCAGAAAAGTGAACGAATACACATGTATGCAGCACTACAGATGTATTCTGGAATTACTAGACAACACCAGTGAGTGTTTCCAAATATTACTGTAGTCCACATAATAAGTTAATAGAGCAATAGAGCTTTCATCTCCTGAACAACAGTTATGTATGAAACTCCAGTGCGTGACATTATTGAGTGACTATAGTAGCCCCTAACATATGGGGGCCATGCTCACAATGTCTGGACAAACCCAGGGTGAACACTAGATGACATCAGTGAGTCTTTGAAAAACCGACTCCAGTCAAGTCAAAGAGGTAATGGAGTAACAGGTTATGTTTTGTGATCACTTGCCTAGGCAATTAGAAGAATGATAAATTAATGATTGGTATTAATGAGTGTAAGTTTCCAAGTCTGATGCAGGATGGGGAACTTAAGAGAATAAACTTGGGACAGTCTGTAAACTCAGAGAGAGGTAAGCATTATGGTGGAATGTCAGAGTGTGTGTTTGTGTGTGTGTGTGTGTGTGTGTGTGTGTGTGTGTGTGTGTGTGTGTGTGTGTGTGTGTGTGTGTGTGTGTGTGTGTGTGTGTGTGTGTGTGTGTGTGTGTGTGTGTGTGTGTGTGTGTGTGTGTGTATGTGTATACTGTTAAGCAATGATGTACAGGTCTTAAAGTGCATTTTTTGTTTTCCCCTTACATGTGACGAGGTGGGTCAGGGTCCCTCCTGCAGGCAATCTGATGTTGGTGTCCATACAGACCTGAAAATAATTATAGGTGTGTTGAGGCACAGGCAGGGTTGTCAGATGCCAAAACAGCGCCATCATTTGACATCCCTCTGTTATCCACCTCATCCATGCACACAGTCACAGTGCCTATAGATACCCATTACCAGTGGCCATAGCAGAGGGACAGATGGTGGTTGGTGGTAGTGCATAGGACAGTGTGGTATCTATGGCATGTGTGTCTGGACACAGCAGCCACAGCCAGATGTCTGGCTGGGTACCACATAGGCAGATGTACAGGGGTGCTCATTGGAGGGCTGCTCGTCATCCTGCCACATCTGGTCCCACCAGACGCATGTTTCAGGCTGTCATGGAGGTGCAGGCACATATGGAATGGTACACCAGACAAGGTCTGAGGCTGCAGAGGGCTACTCTTTCAGCTGTAACTGACAACATCCATGATCTTGCAGGTGCCCTCCGTTATTATACAGAGGTCATGGATAGATGGCGGGGTGAGATGGTGGGGCTCATCGACTGTGGATTGTTTGTGCTCGAGCATGTAGTGGGAGTTGTGCGATGGCCATGTGGATGTAGGCCAGCAACACCAACAGCTGGAGATCGATGTAGACGTGCAAGGACACCAAGCCACTCCTGTAGTGGCAGTTCCAGCCCCAGCACTGCAGGGGGGGTGCTGTCCACACCACACCACAGTAGGCCATGTGCACATGGCCCTAGCCAGTCCCAGGAAGGACCTGGTTCCAGCAGATATATGTCATCATCAGGGGAGAGTACCATATCGTAGCTTGTATCTGGCCATGTCCGTGGAACCCCTGGCAGGCACAGTTCTTGTGTCCATGGCCAGAGGTGGTGAACTGCACATCCTGCCAGGTATAGTCTGCAGCTGTCCAAGAAACACCTGTATAGGGCAGCCACATGGCAGAACTGTGTGCATGCATACTCACACACAATGCAAACACAGCTAGGGCAGCCACATACCTACATCCACCACATCACCACATCCATATCAGTAACTTACACCCCTCACTCAAACACATGGTGTCAAACATATGGCCCACCTTATGTCTCTGGCAAACCAACAATACACCCTGTGCATATGAGGATAGCTGTGCCACATCCCTGTTATCCATAACATTGATGCAGGGACAGGCTAATATGGTTCTGCTGCACACAGTGACTGTACTACAGTGTACCAATGTACTGCTGTGTAACATGGTTTCAGCAGTAAAGTTTAATGCTTACGTGTCAGGTAGTGTAGCTGTCCAGCCATGATGTATTATATCTGTTATTAATACTGAGTGATTGTGGTCTCCATAATGTTATCTGTTTGTGTTGTAGGTGTCCATGTGTCAGCAGGATGATGGTCTGCGTCATATCACACAAGGGGTATGGCACTGTGGTGACACCTTGGCTGTGTCATATCCTGGGTACAGGTGAACACATGTCACAGGTCTGTTTAACAGTTACTGCCTGTGCCACATGGCTGATAGGTCTGGGGTGGTGTATACAGGTGAGTGCATGGTGGCTGCTGCTAGCAGCCCTTCTACAGTGGCCAATGGTAGTTGTACTGGGTGGTACACACCACATGTTTATGTATAACACACACCAAGGCTTTGGTGTTGATGCACCACAGAGAGAATACTGTACAGATAGATGTATGTACCTGTGCAAGGAACCCATTGTAGCCTATGTAATTCCACCAAGCCAGGCTATGCACAACACATTGTGGAATAAGCAGTCTGCTAGTTTAATGTCATTGATGATAGTACCGGCAGGGTATATGTCCCCTTCCCCAATGTAGTGCAATTCCTCAATTTGGTAAACATATGTGTGCTGGTGTGGGGTGCACATCCCGACCCTTTGGAGGGTGAGAGGTGCTGTAGAACCACAGATAGTGTGATAGACAACTACCTAACCTGTTAACATGAACTGTACATTATCAGGGCCAGCTACGCCAGGGGATACACTCAGCAGTAACTGCAATGATGTTGGCTGTGTCCACAACAGCCACACCCAGCTATATATACCAACCCCAGTATCGCTGCACACCTATACAGAGGTGAAGAGGCCATTTACACATCTAACACTAGTTGTGATGGAATTTATGTCCACAGGATGATACCTGTGAAATGTTAGCTTATGCCAGGCAGTTCTTGGACAGATGACCCCCTGGAACATGTATATTCTGCAAACTGAAGTAGATCTTTCCACGTACACACACACACACTCTTACTTGGCAACACTGGGACTATACCCCTACCTAGATATGTAGTACCACTGATGGCTTTTAATGCACACACCACACAGCTTTTAAGATAAGGTGTGTTCCAGGTTACATGTTACATGCAGAAGATCCCCAGGCATGCACAGTATGGCAATGGGGGATGTAATGGTTATTTATGGACAATACATAGTGTGACATACCGTCATATATACAATGACAAACACATAACAGTCAGACACACATCTGAGAGACCTGGGCCTATCAGTGCTAACTACCTTGTCAGTGTGTCCATTGTGTTGCAGGTAGGTTGCACACAGCACATGCATAACTGGGCTGGATAGTGTTATCAGTTACCTGTATGGTTGATGGTGAGAGTGGTCACCATACAGTTGTACATGGGACATGTACCGGGGGTACCATGGTATAATGACAATATACCCAACAACCACACCCCACTGTGGATATTGTATGCACTGGAGCCCATGATAACACTCTGACATACCCACCATCACACATTGACCAGGACTGCAATACAACTCCTTGTCCATCCCAAGAGTGCTACTACAGGGATATGCATCTAATGCACATGCCACAGGCATAGTAGGGTGATGCATTGTCATACCACTCCTATGGTCAGCAACATCACTATCCCTAATACTGTGTGGCAATGTGTATTGTAATAGGAGTATCTGGCCTCAGAATGCTGTACCCTACACACACACGCACACACACACACACACACACACACACACACACACACACATATATATATATATATATATATATATATATATATATATATATATATATATATACAAACATGTACACATACACACACTTGACAGAACTCAAGCGGTATCCCATGCCTATCAAACCATTTGTACAAAACTGTTGTGCTGGTACTGCAAGATCCTAGTAGCCCTTAGGGAGAAGAGTGTAACAAGGTACATGAGATGTCTGGTACAGCAGCAGCCACATCTAACTATGGCAATGGGGAGTGCGGTGGGTGTGAAGGACCTCAGGGTATTCCAAACTACAGGTCTACAAACACACAGACACTGATATTCTCAGTAATGCACACATACACATTTGTCAGTACTGGGGTGCATCGGTGCTGGTATTCATAGGTGTATACCTGGCTATTGTCCATGGAGAGATGGGAAATGTAGGGGATGTGTTTACAGTGGTATCATGCCACCTGCTATTTGCCAGCAGGCCATCTATCAACAGACACCAATGGGGTGATTCTCAGTGTGCCTCTTGCAGAGAGCCAGTGAGGTGCTCCAGTTGACATGCATGCAACATGTATTACATAACATGGTCAGTGTCTGTCTTGGAGACCTGTACCCAAGCATGTTCTGTTGACTGTGGTAGTGTAGTTGAGGTATCCATGACATGTGGTGAGTACAGGGTGTGGAGTCCTGTCTGTGGCATGTATAACACAGCGGGGCAGACATGTTAGTGTCAGTCAAGCATAGATTGTCTGTAAGTATCCAAGATGGATACCTGACATCTGTACATCTGTACAGAGGACTGACCAGACATCAGCTAGCCAACTAGCTATGGATTAGGATGAATGTGATGACAAAAACTCATATGACACCGATAGGTATGCCATTACTACATGACGGCAGCCCTCACTGACATGTGCTATACACACAGTATTCTACAGTTATTTCCCACATGTCAGATCATTATCCAGTAGGAAATATTTAATGAGACACAACTCACACACCAGAAACACGACCGTGAGGATTCAGGGTCCATCTTTGCATGCAGTGGTGTTTGTTTCTAGTACTATAATTAGCAATCTATTCTTACTTGGAAAAGCACTGTCAACAGTAGTAACATAATGATACACTACATGCCAGTGTGAATGCATATAATCTGCGATACTACCTATGCATGTAAATCATTCACACTGATAAGAGTGTTGTACAGCCATATATATATATATATACTCGTGTCCCAGACAGTAGACTCACATCCCTTGCTACTGTAATGACAGCATATAGATGTATGTTATGCACATGGCATTACATACACTTATTACAGATGTCATTACCCTGCTATGTTCTCAGACTGGAATGTGAGCACTGGTGAACAAGGCTGAGCCAGGCGTAGCAAGTGTCAGCATTGCTGCAATATTATGGCTAAGCACATTTGCTCACTTGGAAGCGAAGCCTATATGGTGTAAGTGCCTGTACATTTAACCATATGTTAGCACCACTTAGCTTCACGCAAACCCATGCAAATGTGCTTAAAGCTGCTCAAAACTGCGTTAACCACTCTGTCTCCAACGGCCTTTGTTCTGCCCAGCAACAAAATAAACAACCATTGCAGGACTTGAACCTAGGACCCTGTACACTATAGTCATATCAGTTAACCACAACACCATGGCAGCTGTGAAGACAGTTGTTGTTTTTCCAATATATATCTGTCAGTACACATATTGAATAGTATTGAATAATTGCTGTGACTTCTACAATTGTGTAGTACTTGTTAGTGATATTACTGTTGTGTCACGTATGTTGTTATATCTAAATATACACATAGATAGATACGGTGTGATAAATCTGGGAAGGTATACTCAACAGTAATGATTACACATAAGGATATATATATATATATATATATATATATATATATATATATATATATATATATATATATATATATATATATATATATATATATATATATGTGTGTACATGTACATACACATATATATTCATATATATGTATTTATATACATCTGTATATTGCATCATATATATATGGCCATATATATATAGAACTCTCTGTATATATATATATATATATATATATATATATATATATATATATATATATATATATATATATATATATATATATATATATATATATATATATATATATATATATATATATACATATATATATATATATATATATATATATATATATATATATATATATATATATATATTTGTAGATGTGTACATGTATATATATATATATATATATATATATATATATATATATATATATATATATATGGTTTCCTATCACTCCATCGAAACTTCATTCCATTGAAAGTTCATTCCATTGAAAGTTTACATGTTAATTGTTACACGAAGCATTTTAGATGTATATCTGTATATATCTATATATATATATATATATATATATATATATATATATATATATATATATATATATATATATATATATATATATATATATATATATATATATATATATATATATATATATATATATATATACATATATATATATATATATATATATTATATATATATATATATATATATGTATATTTATACATACATATGTTTAACATATGTCCAGAACATGGAGTGGAGTCATACCTCAGCATCAGTAGTCTCATCTGCTATTGACATGTACTCCATTAGTTACTGACAGACATCCTAAGGTCATCATAGTACATTACCACTGTACCAGGCTTGCCACCCTGCTTACACCTTTTAATTTTTCTTTTTCTTTTTTAAATATTTATTTTTAATATATTTGAATATTTAATTGTTCGATCACTAAAGTTCGATCTTTAGTGATTCGAACAATTAAGCATTTGAATACATAAAACAGATCCCCTGAAAACATAGCAGGGTCTACAGGCATGTCACAGCACAGAGTAACAGACACCTGTGTGATAGTGCATACCCACAACCAATCTGAACACAGCCACAGCCACATATGGTAAGCAAGCTTAATATTACAGTATATGGACTGTCTGATCAACACCATCCTCATATGTGCCACTCACACACTTACCCTACATATACTAGGCCACTGCAGTGTGTGGTCCAGTGCCTGTCTGTGGTATGGTACATGTGTGCATTTGGCCCTACAAACATGTAAGCCGATAGGGTACCATACAGTGGAGCAGCATGTAACATCAGATAAAACAGGACCAAGTAAAATGACATCTACCACAGTCTGTACACAGGCCAAGGTACCTATTTGCAATACACACACTGTAGACAATCACCATAAGTAAACAGACCTAACTACTGTACACACTACCACAGAATGACAAGGTTATGTCCTCAAATAACCCCTACTATACATAACATGTCTAGCAGTCTGATATCTCACTGGCTTTTTATCAGGTATGATGTCAACAAATAATGGCGTACTGAACATATGCACCTCTTACTCCATGACATATGTACAAAGGTTGACAGAGTTGTGGCTGGGGGCACAAACATAGGGCCAGTATTGACATGTTGCTGTGATAACCTCATTTACTGTTGTAACAGGATTTGTTGTGACATATGTCCTATGAGGGATATGAAGTCAGTAGCTCTCATGTCTGTCACCATGTACTGACTTTAATCCTCAAACTATGCTTCTGCTGTTCTAAGATAGGTAGTCTGTGAGTAACACAAGACACATAAGACTCCAAACACTGGCCAGTCTGCAGATAGCCCTACAGATGGGAGTTTCCTCAACCACATAACACTGGCATGACAGGTATTAAATCATCAGCCATATACACACAAACCCTGCTAAACCAACATTACTCCAAATACAGAATAGCAACACTTACATTCTGGAGTCATGTCTGGAACATCCCCCTCCTGTTTGTTGGCCTGTCTCCACAGTGTATGTTGTTAGAGGTATATCCCACTACCATCTGTGATACTGTTTGCCAAACACTGACATGATAAAGTCCTGCTCACATTGAATGAAAAGAGTCAACACCCAAATGATGTTCCTAGTTATATGAGTGTGTTTCCGTGCAATTGGCTATGGGAATGTTACCACAGTTTTTCCTCATGCAATCAGCTAGTGGGGGACTGCAATTCATGCACAGGCCATCAGCTGATCATAAGCATCACTTATAAAACTCAAGCTGCTGGATAAGCAAAGCAGGTGTACTTCTCCACATCCACCAGAGAGTTAGTGAGAAAGACAGACAGACACAAAGTAAGACAGGGAGGGGTTTGGAAAGTAAATGCTAAGCATGTTTGCATCACACACTTACCACCGGTTTTCAAACCCCTGTCTGACTATGTATTGCTTTTACATGCCTATGCAGTTATTGCATGCACCACAGAGCTTACATGCTGGGGAGTTGACCAAAGGTATATTTGACGGTGAGTGAGATCAGCAACAGTGATAAGGATGGGATAAGGTAGGTGTAGTACATGTGCCTGTCCACAAGAACAGGTGTCAAGGATGACACAGCCACACTTTCTCAGGGGCTCACACACATTATCACAGTTGGCAGGATCAGGATTAGACTTCCTAACTAACTAGTTTGACACACTACTGTAATACACAGATATCACATGCACCACAGAGGTTATCAGGCTAATATATGGGCAAAGGGTATGTCAAGGTGTCTGACATCAGAAAGCATGCTTCAGTAGGCCAATGGGAGGTGTAGTGAGTGTGGATGGTGTCCAAATCATTATACTCCATACACACAGACACAGGTTTGCAAGTACTGACATGCATGCGTGCATTGCTTCACAGGTGTGTAGTGGTTGATTGTGCCAGAAGGCTGTACAAGGCTAGGTAAAGGGTATACCTTGGCATCAGGCCACACAACAATGGTCTGCAGTGTGGTTCAGGGGTGTAGTGTCTAGATTGGCCCACACAGCTGGGTATTGTATTCACCATCCACTCATCTGTGTTACTATTGTGGGTGGCCAGTGCTGTGCAATGCTTGCCATGTATTTGTTCTATATTCCATAACATGGATGGTGTCTGGGATGTGCACACTTCCCACATGCGTGTTCTGTGACATGTGGAAGTCTACCTGGGGTGTCTGTGGCATGTTGTGTAGACAGATTGTTATCATCAGATGTGCCATTCCTTACCTCATGTGGTGAGAACTGGCAATGTAAACCAGGTTGACCCTGCACCTACATTGACAGCATGATACAGGTATTCGCTGGTGTCAGTGGCATCTGTCCATGCAGGGCATGTGTATAAGGCATGGTATGTCCTTTGTGGGTTACATTTGCTGACTCTACAGTTGTTGCAGGCGTCCAGTGGGGAACATAGCGAAGGAGCACTGTATGCAATGATACACCTATTGTTGGGTTTTTGGGATAGAACAGGGTGCCATGTCCTCTGTAGTCCACTGCAATCACAACATGGTTACTATCTGTGGGCAATATGCAGGGAACTACCAGCATAGTGTTTTTTGCCTAGCCAAGTGTATTTGTGTATGAGACATGAGAGTGTTTTCTGGGTAATACAAGGGTTGCCTATATTGTTCCCCAATCCATGATGTCACATGTAGGGGTATGGATTGTCTACCCCAGCCTCTCTGCTGATTGGCATCTGTTATCCTTGTAAGGTGGACATTGTGACATATAATAGGCCTACCATATAAGAAATTTGCAAAACCAGCTTCACAATGAGTTCTGACACACTCACAGCTACCTCTGCACAGGATACTAATGACCAACACCCACAGAGTCTCACAGTTGCCATGTTCGGGATTAGAACTCCTACATAACTAGTACATCACACAACAGCATTACACAGTTATAGCATGTGCCATGGAGCTTACCAGACTAGTCTTTCTGCAAAGGTGTATTTCAAAGTGAATGACTTCAGCAGGCTTGCCAATGTAGGGCAATGGAAGTTGTAGTGACTCACGAATGGCCTCAAAAGCATTTATCCAGACACATACAAACAAGCACACACACAATGTTCTACAGTTGCCACGTCTGGGATTAGAACTCCTACCTAACTAGTACATTACACTAGAGCATTACACAAATATAGCACACATCACAGAGCTTACTGGGCTATTCGTTCCCCAAAGGTGTATTTCAAAGTGAATGACATCAGCAGGCTTGCCAAGGTTGGGCAATGGAAAATGTAGGTCATAGCTTCATAGGTTGGTACTAGGCCATCGACCCTTGGGCCTATACATGCCTAGCCATGACAATTCCCTGACTATGTCTTCCCACAATATTTACTTCCCTGGACCCCTGTCTAGCAGGATGACTGACATGATCCCCGGGGTCAATTTCCTATCTCCTATCCAATTGTCAATGTTCCTCTTGAAGAGGGCATAAGAGGCACTCTGCTTGACACGTATGGGCAGTCTATTCCAGAGTCTGGGGAGCCTCTGGGTCAGGAACACATCTCTCCAGCATGTTTTGTTCATTGTGATGACAAGGTTTGGATCCCTGGAGCATGTGGCTGTGAGCGATTTGAATTTCTTTAAGTGTAGCATGTCCAACAGCTCTGGGTTTGACATGGCAATGTATGTTAAGCAGAGATCACCTCTGAGTACACAATATGTGACAGAGTATAGCTGGATGATTTTCAGACGGTCAGCATAGGGCATCTGGTTTAGGTCTGTGATTCTTTTAGTGAAGTATGTATGCAGCTTTTCTAGTTGTTGCAGATGTTTTGTGAGGTACATACCAAATGAGGTGTTGTAGTCTGTACTGAGTCTACTGAGAGAAGATTACAGTGGGACAATGGTCTCCTTTTTCCTGTATGCAAAACCCTTAGTGATGAAGTGTGCCACATAGGTGGATTTCCTGACTGTTCTGGCAATGTGGTTATCAAAGGTGAGACCACTGTCCACCTGTGTCCCTACGTCTCTTATCATACTTTAGGTGCTTAGTATACTGCCACTTATGTGGTACTTCATGGATACATGTCCCTTCCCAAAGAGGATACCTGTACATTTCTTGGCATTGAGCTTGAGGCCATGGCTCAGGCACCAATCATCTCTTTCTGTAAGGTCCTTCTGTAGAATATCCAAATCATGTGGGGATTTAATATTGGCTCCCAGTTTGCAGTCATCTGTGACCTTTGTTAGCCAGAGTCCCTTAGTGTTGGCCTGCACTTCAGAGCAGTAGATGCCAAAAAGAGCTGTCTCAGGACTGAACCCTGAGGAACTTCAAATGTCACTTGTCTAGGGCTGCATTTGGAGTCACCTACTTTTACAGTGTAAGTTCTGTCAGTATTGAAGTTGGCAACCCATCAGGTTATGTAGGGATTAATGGCCAGCTTGGTACGTTTATCTATGATTTCAGACTGGGGGATGTTGTCAAAGGCCTTGGCGAAGTCCGGATAGGCTGTGTGAACTGCCTTATCCTCATCCACAGCTCTAGAGACTGAATCAAAGATGTCAATCAGGTTCAGGAGACATGATCAGCCCTTCATAATCCCAACCTGGGTGGGGTCCAGTGTTTGCAGGTTGCCAATGTCTTTATAAGTTCCATGATAATACATTCCATGGGCTTGCAGATCAGGCACGTCATACTGCTGGGGCGGTAGTTCCCAGGACCCAAGGTGGATCCCCTTGTGGACTGGGATAACTGTAGCTGTACACCATGCAGTGGGCATGAAGCCTGAGTTGTTGCTATGATTAGACACGGCAAGTAGGTGAGGTGCCAGTTCATTTTATAGTTCATGTGGTACACACCCCGGGATGTTTTTTGGTCCCATGGATTCTGTTTTCTTAGCTCTGGAGAGTGTGGTTTTTACCTGTGTGGCCATTATTACCAGAATCTGGCAATCTTTCAGTGTTGGGATGGGCCCTTTAGGGGGTGGAAGGGGGGTGCAGTTGGCACTGAATCGATCTGCCAGGATATTGGCAATATCCTTGGGATCAGTATATTTAATTCCATCCTTTTGTAGCTCAGAGCAGATCTGAGAATTGCCATTTAGATTCCTGACATAGCTATGAAATGGCTTGCTGCTGTCTTTGGCATCTTTGTCTATATTATGTTTGTAACTAGCTTTGGAGGATTTTATGAGGGATCTCAGCTTCTTACTGAGGCTGGTAAGGGAGTATTTTACATCCTGGAAATTCCCTCATTTCTGCAGCAATATCTTCCTTTTGTTGTACAGTTTGTTTATGGCAGGGGAAAACCATATTGGCTTCCTTTTCTTGGTGGGGAGCATCTTGGTTCTATTTGGGATGGCACGATTCATGCATGAGTGGATGTGCTCATACAGTGCCTTAGTGTAGGATTTAGCAGTTGTACTTTCAGTTCCCGTCTGCATGGATGTCATGACATCAGTCACATCTGACATGTGTAGCATGACGTTGGCTTTGGAGATGTGTGTTACGGAGATTTCCTTACTGGGGTGAGGGGGAGGGATGTGGATGTTAAGGGTGATTAGCTTATGGGCAGACCTTCCCACCGATGGGGTGATCATAGGTGTGGAGCATTGGTTTCCCATGTTGGTAATGACCAGGTTTAGCATATTGGACCACCTGGTGGGACTATGGGTTACTTGATCCAGTGCATTGGGGATTATGACTTCCAAGAACTATTGGGCACATGTGTTGGTACACAAGTAGTTTTCCCAGTTAATGGCAGGTTAGTGTAAGCCACCCAGTATTAGGGTGTTTGGTTGTATCATAATATTTCCCAGTATGTTTAGAAAGTTGTAGTGGAAATCTTGGGGCATGGTGGGGGATCTGTATCAAGCTATACAATTTGGATTGCAGTCTTTCCTAGTTTTACTTGCACCGGGAGTATTTCAGATGCATTCTTTTGGGCAAGTAGCCTGGTGGTGTGAATATCCTTGGTGAATATGGACACTCCTCCACCTTTAGTGTTTTGGTCCTGGTTTGGTGGCTGACAGGTGTGGTAAGAGCTGTACCTGGTATTGCAGAGGTGCTCTCTGGATCCTTGGATCAGGTCTCTGTTACTGCACAGATATCAATGTTCTCCATTTTTAGGAGTGCCTTGTGACTGTGGATGGCCACAAAAGCATTGATTTTTACACACAGTTTCACAGTTACCATGTCTGAGATTAAAACCCCTACCTAACTAGTACATCAGACTACAGTATTATGCAGTTAGAGCATGCACCATGGAGTTTACTGGGCTTCGTATTCCCCAAAGGTGTATTTCAAAGTGCATGACATCAGCAGCCCTGCCAAAGTAGGGCAATGGATATAGTAGTGAGTGTGAACGGCCTCAAAAGCATAGATCCCTACACAGACACAAAGGTTTACAGTTGCCATGTCTGGGAGTAGAACCCCTACCTAATTAATACATCACACTACAGCATTACACAGTTATAAGATACACCATGGACTTTACTGGGCTGCTTCTTTTGCAAAGGTGTATTTCAAGGTGAATGACATCAGCAGGCTTGCCAAAGTAGGGCAATGGGGAGTATAGTGACTGTGAATGGCCACAAAAGCATTGACCCCTGCGCACACACACACAAACACACACACACACACACACACACACACACACACACACACACACACACACACACACACACACACACACACACACACACAGTGGCCATATCCAGGATTACAACTCCTACCTAACTAGTACATCACACTATAGTATTATGCAATTATAGCATGCACCATGGAGCTTATAGGGCTGCTTTTTCACCAAAGGTGTATTTCAAGGTGAATGACATCAGCAGGCTAGCCATAGTAGGGCAATGGGAAGTGCAGTGTGCGTGCATGGGCCATAAACCATTAATCTGGAAGCAAACACACAACACTCAGGCACACACAAGTTTATATTTCACAGGTACTTGTATACAACTGCTAGATGAATACTGACTTGTACAGTCATGTTACACAGTTATCACAAGCACCACAGACACTATAGTGATGAGGGATACCAGAGGCAAATGTCAACAGTGATTGGCATTTGCACATCATGTTGTTTTAGCCAATTTGATGTGTGCTGGGTGGGACAGGCCTCATCATGGGAGGCTCTTTGTCACTGTCTGTCACTATCTTCCACACATCTATGTATGTGTAATTTTGGCCTATTATAGTGTGTTGTCCTTGGATATATGTGTGTATTCCTATCCAATGTGTGTGCAAGGCATGACTAGTGTACAATGCGGCGTGTGTGCACAAACATCTTTGTCTGTCAGATATGCATAGTCCACTGTTGTTGCTGGACATGGGCTTCATTTCTGTAAGTGTGGGAGGATGCCCAGTATGACCTTTCAGTATTTTGTTGTCAGACATTGGGCTTTGTTTCTCTAAGTGTGGAAGTATGCCCCGTATGACCTTCTGTATTGAATGTGTGAATCCATTCCAGGTAGGTTGTACTCTAGTGCAGGCTTTTGTGTTCTACACCTACAGCTCACAACCTCTTTCTGTGAGATATCTGTGTATCGGTTGAAAATATGTGGTCAAAAGGGGCAAAGGATAGTGGGTTACTGTAGGTAATTGTGTCTGTGCTGCTTCTGCTACATGGTTTTGGTGTTAGCAGAGATATGTAGACATATGTGCTGTTTTACACTGTGATGTTTTATGTCATCAACTGCTGTCAGGTATACATATTTGCTTACAGTAATTTCCAGGGGAACACAGGGTGAATGCAGCTGTGTCCAGTATTGAGGTTTTGCTGCCTATATATTCTTGCACAATCATGCCATTCTGGAAGAGAAGCTGCAGACACTTGCTGATGGATCTGTGTAAATGGTTCAGCACCTTAGTACTGTGGTGGCTGAGGATCCCATACTTGTACATCCATCAATGTGACAGTATGGCCATATCCTGCTGTAGCCGTACCTCACAGCTGTACAGATTCACACAGGTTACCCAGAGGTAGGGGTCCTATTTATGGTCATTACCCCTTCACATTGTGGTTTACAAGCAGGTTTGTAGCAACACATTCCTATGTCTGCAGACAGGGATAGTATGTGCACACAGCTGAGTTTCAGACTTCACACACTCAATGGCGTCCATGCTCCTACCCCCCGCCCTGTGATTATATCTTCTTCCAAACATTATGCAAACATTATCTGATAAGTTCCCTATAGTTATCACTTCATCCCAACAGTAATTTGGTGTTGGTCCACAGTTCATGCAGTAGGACATGGCGGACATGTTACTGGGATTTGTCAACATGGCCTTGTATTTGGATTCTGTGGACTGTGTTATGTTGTTATTTGGGAGTCCAAGACATAACATACATTGGCAGTACGGGTGAGACACAGGCCTTTGGTAGAGGACTGTAGGGCATTTGGTAGTGATGCAGGCCAGCTGTAGCAAACCGTTGCATTGTGTCACTCCTACAGTCCCAGACTGCAAACCACTATATTGCCTTGGGGTGACAGGATAGGTGCACAAGGTGTTAATGTCAATAGTTTCTGTCATTATTGATCCAGTGGTGTGGATGCTGGCAGGGTGCAGCTTACAGCTAGGGACACACCTGCATGGGACACCTCTTCAGCATGCTGCATTCTGTGGCTATTTCCATACAGAGGTGGGGTCATATTGTATTCATTCCCAACAGCAGGGATAAGACCTGTGAGGTACCTGTGCATGATGGTGGGGTGAGTTTGGTGCATGTGTGCTATGGATGCTACTTGCATCTGACTCATATATATATGTGGGGCATTCCACTTATGCTGGCTTGTGCAGGGACATCAGCAGTTTCTCAATATGGCATACCTGTGACCTTTGTCATCTGCCAGTGTTTGGCCAGACGACATTGGTATTCCATACTACAAACCCAACCAATGTGCTGCTAACCTGCATGCACAATTCCAAAGGTGTGTCCATTTGACAGTAACATATTATACACTGTTTGCCTGGGGTACTTCCATCTGTGTACTGTTAGTATGTCTGGGCCCACATTCATGCTATGTCCATCTTTCAGATGGTGACAAATATTATATCCAAACAATTACTATGGCTAACTGCTGGAATGTGTTTTGCTGGGATGCATTGTGTTTGGCACTGCAGTTGTGAGACTTGGCCTTGTCAGCAGTACTGGCCAATGGTCACCAGGACAAACCTCACCATGCCTACATGCTGACCGCTCTCACACAATATATAACACACACCATCCTAACACACGCAGCCCTGCATATTGTACACATGCTATAATCTATCCTGCTACTTTGGCCAGCTCAGGTAATCTGGGCTCCACTGTTATTATACCTACACATACATGTTACTACATTTCTACCTACAATTGTGGGGGGGCACACACCTGACAACTGTACACATTTGCTATGACTCTACTGGTATTTCAGGTACTCCATTTCATTCTGTATTCTGACCTATCATGCAGAGTAGAGGCATATCAGTGTACTACAGTTCTTAGGTTTTATTGACCTACATTTCAGTTTCAGACTTCTTACCTGTCAGAAATAACATCCCACTGCCTGACCTGTTGTAGTCTGTCTGTGTAGGTCTGGAGGGGAGCTGTTCTCCATAGCCATCATTCAGAGGCCTTAGCACAGCCTTTCTTTGGTTTGTCAATGCCTGTCCTGCAGGTTGAGACTGTTGTTGAATATGTGACCCTCCCTGGCCGGCATGTGTGTGTCCTATGGACACACATTTGGCCCACCACATTTCCTGCAGTTGGTTTTGTCACCTTGTCTAGTATTGGTTACTATGGTGAAACCAGTATTTGTTACAGATTTTATGCTGCCACTATAGGTGTCTACTATCTGCTGACATCCCATTCTGCCACCCGATTCCCTTGCATGCTCACATCTATACCATAGATGCAAGTAACAAAACATACTATTCCATTCAGAAATTGATAGGGAGAGTGACTTACCTTGTGGCTGTGCCAGTATTGAGGATGGTGCTGGAGGGCTGACTATGTTGGATGCACATAGTGCACTCCCTATACATGGTTAAGCACAGGTAGTGTCATGTTTGGTATCCCTTTTACTGTATGTGATAATCAGATAGAGGTATTATTCCCTGGTTTCCTACCATGTCAGTGTATGTGCTATGGGTTGCCTCTTTGCCAAGGCCTGAGCATACTGGACATGCCTCCTTCTACCTACTGGGGCAGGCTCAGGTTGTTCCTCCTCTGAGTCACTCTGTGCCTGTGCAGGTCTTGGCAATGGTGTGGGGCTGTGTGGCCCTGCCCCATGCTGTTCCTGCTGCAGCTGTTTCCACAGGATCATATTGTTTAGCATGGCACATACAATGACAATTTGGGTACATGCAGCTGGTGAGTACTGCAAGGCTCCATCGGATATGTTCAGGTACAGAAACCATGACTTGATCATCCCAAACACAAGCTCTATTATGATTCTGGTCTGTGCATGTGCCTCATTATGGACTTCTTGTTCAGGTGTGTGTGCATTCCTGATGGGTGTCATCAGCCACACCTCCAGTGCGTAACCAGAATGCTCCACTGGCTGGCCATAAAGGATGTCCTCATTGGAAAATCTCTGGTACAGCTGTGTCATATTCCAGAGGTGCGAGTTGTGATAGCTTTCAGGGCTGCCAGCACGCACATTCATTATAATGCTTTGGGCATTGCACACAACCTGGCAGTTGATGGAGGGGAAAGCCCTTGCGGTTGATGTAGACCCTATCCCGCTCGCCAGGTGGTGCTCTGATGTGTATGTGAGTGCAGTCTATAGCACCCACTACCTCAGCGTATTCTGCTATTTAGTGGAAGAGATGTATATTGCTGGTCAACGCCTCACAGATGTTGTGGAAATATACATGCTCACCAGCATGTGCTGACATGTTATCCAGGAACTGGTGGAGTGCCCTGGATGCTGATACCTGTGAAATCCCCATGATATCCCCAGTTAGCTTTTGGAAGGTACCTGTAGCTAGTATTCTTAGGCCTACACATACTTTGGTATCCACTGGGATGGGTTCCCCTCTGTTGGTTGTGTGTGTGAAGCAAGGCCGGCACAGCTCAACTATTTGCTGTAAGAGGTCCCTGTCCACCCTATAGCACTCCACTATTTCCAGCTCATGTAGCCCCTGATAGGTTACCCTGGGTCTGTACACTTATCTCCTTCTCTTCATTGTGGGTTGGTCATCAGCATTCTCATCCTCACCACCCTCAGCCTCTTCCACATGTTGATGTATGATAGCTAATGCAGTCCCTATCATTCTGTTGTATTTGTTTGATGGCTATGGGTAAACTCCCCCCAGGCCTACACAGACAGACTACATCAGGTCAGGTAGAGGGATGTGAGTTCTGAAGGGTAAGAAGTCAGAAACCGATTTGTAGGTCTATCAAACCTACGACCTGTAGTACACTGATATGCCTCTAGTCAGCATAATAGGTAACAATACAGAATGAAATGGAGAACCTGAAGTACCAGTACAGTCATAGCAAATGTACGTGTCAGGTGTGCACCCCCAATCCTATTTAGAAATATAGTAACAGTCCGGTGTGTCTCCCCTATCCTAAGTAGAAATGTAGTAACAGTCAGGTGTGCCCCCCAATCATAAGTAGAAATGTAGTAAAAGTCAGGTGCCCCCCCCTCGCAATCCTATGTAGAAATGTAGAAACAGTCGGGTGTGCTCCCCCAGTCATATTTAGAAATGTAGTAACAATCTGGTGTGCCCCCACCAATCCGATTTAGGCATGTTGTAACAGTCAGGTGTGCCCCCCCAATCAAATGTAGAAATGTAGTAACAGTTACGTGTGCCCCCCTCCAATCTGATGCAGTCATGTAGTAATATGAATGCGTAGGTATAATCAACTGCAGCACAGATGACCTGAGGTGGCCAAGGTAGCTGGATAGATTGTAGCATTTGTACAATATGCAGGTATGCGTGTGTTAGGTTGATGTGTGTTTCATATTGTGTGAGAGTGGTCAGTATGTATGCATGTTGAGGTTTGAACTGGTGGGCATTGCCCACTACTGCTGATGACAGGGCCAAATCCTCACAACTGCAGTGCCAAACACAATACATTCCAGTATAACACATGCTACCAGTAAGCCATTGTAAATGTATGGCGGTAATATGTGTCACCATCTGAAAGATGGACATGGCATGACTGTTGGGCTAGATATACAAGCAGTACACAGGGAAATGTACCCCAGACATACAGTATATAACGTGTAACCGTGAAATGGACATACCCTTGGAATTGTATAAATAGGTATGCATCACATTATCTGGGCTTGTAGTAGGGAATACCGATGTAGTCTGGCCGAACACTTACAGATCACAAAGGTGATAGGGACTGATGTATTGGGAAATGGCTGATGTCCCTGCACAAGCCAGCATAACTGGAATGCCTCATGCACATCTGTGAGTCAGATGCAAGTAGTGTCCATAGCACTCATGCACCCAGCTCATCCAAACACCACCAACAGGTACCTCTCCGGTCTTATCTCTGCTGTTGGGAATGGGTACAATATGACCCCCCACCTGTGTAAGGCAATAGTGAAAGAATGCAGGATGCAGTGCAGGTGTCCTATTCAGGTGTGTCCCTAGCTGTAAGAAGCACCCTGCCAGTATCCACAGCACCTGATCAATACTGATAGAAAGTATTGGCATGAACACATAGCACACCTACCCTGTCACCCCAGAGGAATGTACTGTATGGCAGTCGGGGACTGTAGGACTAACAGAATGCAACGGCCTACTACAGCTGGCCTGCATCACCACCAAACAGCCTACAGGCCTTTGCCAAAGGCCTAAGTCTCTCCTGTACCGCCAATGTATGTTATGTAATGGACACCCAAATAACATACACTCCACATAAGCCATATGTAAGGCCATTTGGAGAAACCACAGTTACATGTCCACCTTTTCCCATTGCATGAACTATGGACTAACACCAAAACACAGCTGAGATGAGGTGATAACTATAGGGAAATTATCAGAGAATATATGCATAATGTATGGAAGAGGATAGTATAATGGGGGGGTGCATGGAATGTGCAAAGTCCAACACACAGCTATATGCACATACTATCCCTGGCTGCAAACATAAAAACGGGTGGCTACAAACCTGCCCATACACCACAATAGAGGTAATGTCCTGACTTATGACCCATGCATCTGGGTAACCTGTGTGAATCTGTACAGCTGTGAGGTATTGCCACAGCAAGATCAGGCCATACTGTCACGTCGATGGATGTACAAGTATGGAATCCCCTACCATCACTGTACCAAGGTGCTGAACTGGATACACAGACCCAGCAGCAAGTGTCTGCAGCTCCCCCTCCAGAATGGCATAACTTTCCATGAATATGTAGGCATTTGACCACAATACTGGACACAGCTGCATTCATCCTGTGTTACCCAGGACATCACTGCAAACAAAAATGTCCACCTGACAGTACTTGAGGACATAAACATCACAGTGTATAACACTACACATGTCTGAATATCTCTGCTAACACCAGTACCATGTAGCAGAAGCAGCACAGACACAATCACCTACAGTACACACTATACCTTGTACAGTTTGACCCCATATTGCCAACTGATCTACAGATATCCTGCATAAACAGTTTGCTAGCTGTAGGTGTAGAACACAAAGGTCTGCACTGGAGTACAAACTACCTAGAATGGATACACACATTCAATACAGAAGGAAATACTGGGCATGCTCGCACACAGAGAAATGAAGGCAATGTCAGACAACAACATACTGAAAGGTCATACTGGGCATGCTCACACACAAACAAATGAAGCATATGTCTGGCAACAACAGTGGACTATACATATCTGACAATTGCAGATGTTAGTGCAATTACTCCTCAGTATGCACCAGTCATGCTTTGCACACACATTGGATAGGAATACACACATATATCCAATGACAGCACACTATAATATGCCAAAAGTACGCATACATAGATGTGTGGAAGAGAGTGACAGTGACAAAGAGCCTTCCATCATGAGGTCTATCCCACCCAGCACACAGGCAAATGGCTAAAAACCACATGACGTGTAAATGTCACTTGCTGTAGAAATTAGCCACCGGTATTCCTCAGCATTAAAGACTCTGTGGTGCTAGTGCTAGCTGTGCAAAATGACTGTACAAGGCAGTAGTCATCTAGCAGCTGTATACATGTACCTGCAGAATATAAACCTGTGTGTGCCTGAGTGAGGTGTGTCTACCTCTAGATGAATGGGTTATGGCCCATGCACACAGACTACCCTCCCCATAGCCCTACTATGGCAAGCCTGTTGATGTCATTCACTTTGAAATACACTTTTGTGAAAAGAGAAGCCCAGTAATCTCTGTGGAGCATCACATAACTGTGTAATGCTGTAGAATGATAAACTAGTTAGGTAGGAGTTCTAATCCCATACATGGTAACTGTGTTTGTGTGTCTGTGCAGGGAGCAATGCTTTTTTAGGCTAGTCACACTCACTGCAATTCAAATATCCTACTTTGGCAAGCCTACTGATGTCATTCACTTTGAAATACACCTTTGGGAAAAAGTATCCCAGTAATCACAGTGGCATGTCCTATAACTGCATAATGCTGTAGTGTGATAAACTAGTTAGATAGGAGTTCTAATCCCAGACATGGCAACTGTTTGTGTGTCTTTGTGTGTAAGGAGCAATAATTTTTAGGCTAGTCACACTCACTGCAATTCAAATGCCCTACATTGGCAAGCCATGCCTTACTTCGGCAAGCCTGCTGATGTCATTCACTTTGAAATACACCTTTGGGAAAAGAGTACCCTAATAATCTACATGGCATGTCCTATAGCTGCGTAATGCTGTAGTGTGATAAACTAGTTTGGTATGAGTTCTAATCCCTGACATGGCAACTATGTGTAGGGAACAATGCTTTCTAGGCTAGTCACACTCACTACAATTCAAATGCCCTACTTTGGCAAGCCTGCTGATGTCATTCACTTTGAAATACACCTTTGGGGAAGAAGTAGCCCAATAATCTCCATGGCGCATCCTATAATTGCATAATGATGTAGTGTGATAAACTAGTTAGGCAGGAGTACTAATCCCAGACATGGCAAGTGTGTGTATGTGTTTGTCATTTGTATCCTGTGTGGAGGTGGCTCTGATTGCGTAACAACTGGACCCATTGTGGAGCAGGTTTTGCAAATCTCTTATATGGTGGCCCTATTATATGTCACAATGTTCACCTTACAAGGATAACAGATGTCGAATAGCTGAGAGGCTGGAGTGCCATTTCATACTCCCATATGTGACATCAAGTCCTGTCGAACAAAGTAAGCAACCCTTGTATTACCCAGAGAACACTCTCAACCTCATGCCTCATACACAAACACACTTGCCTAGGCAACAACCACTATGTTGTTAGTTCCCTGCATATTGCCCACCCATATTTAACCATGGTGTAATTACAGTGGACAACAGAGGGCATGGCACCCTGTCCATCAGTACAATAGGCACGTACTTGCAGACAGTGCACCTTCACTATGTTCCCCACTGGACCCCAGCAACACCTGTGGTGCCAACAATTTGACCCACAAAGGACATACCATGTCTTAAACACATGCCCTGTATGGAAAGAAGCCACTGACACCAGGGAATACCTGTATCATGCTATCAGTGTAGGTGCAGGCTCAACCTGCTGTCCATTACCAGTTCCTGCCATGTGAGTCTATGACTGGCACATCTGATGATAACAATCTGAGTACCCAACATGGGCCAGACACTCCAGGTACAGTTCCACATGTCACTGTACATGCACATCCCAGACACCATCCATGTCATGGACTAAAGAACACATACATGGTAAGTATTGCACAGCACTGGCCACAAACAATAGTAACCCAGATGACTGGATGGTGAATACAATACCCACCTGTGTGGGCCAATCTAGACACTACACCACTGAGCCACACTGCAGACCATTGTCATGTGGCTTGATGCCAAGGTATACCCTTCATCTAGCCTTGTATAGCCTTCTGGCACAGTCAACCACTACAAACCCATGAAGCAATGCACCCATGCATGTCAGTACTGGCACCCTGTGTCCGTGTGTGTGGTGTATGATGCTTTCCACCACATTCACACTCACTACAACTCCCACTGGCATACTGAAGCATGCTGTCTGATGTCAGACACCTTCACATACCCTTTGCCCATATAACCTAACCTCCGGATAACCCCTGTGGTGCATGTGATACCTGCACATTACTGTATTGTGAGAAACAAACTAGTCAGGAAGTATAGTCCTGACCCTGCCAAATATGTCACTGTGTATGAGCCCCTGAGATTGTGGCTGTGTTGACGGTGACACCTATTCATGTGGGCAGGTACATGTACTACACCTACCGTATCGCTACTATATCAGTGTTGCAGATGTCACTCACCCTCACATATACGTTTGGACAGCTCCTCAGCATGTAAGCTATGTGGCACATGCAATAACTACATAGACATGTGATAGCAATACATAGTCAGTCAGGGGTTTGAAACCCTGTACTGGTAGGTGTGTGACACAAACATGCTTAGGTTTTACTCCCCCACCCCCTCCCTGACTTACTTTGTCTCTGTCTCTCTCACACCCTCTATGGTGGATGTGGAGAAGTACACCTGCTTTGCTTAGGCAGCAGCGTGTGTTTTGTAAGTACTGCTCATGAACAACTGATGGCCTCTGCACAAATTGCAGTCCTCCTCTAGCTGATTGCATGTGGAACAGCTGTGGCAACATTCCCATAGCCAATTGCATGGAAACACACTCCAATATCTAGGAGCATCATGTTGGTGTTGGGCCTTTTCATTCACTGTGAGCAGGACTTAGATCTGGTGTTTGGCAAACAGCATCACAGATGGTTTTGGGATTTACCTCTAACAACATATACTTTAAAAAGGCCAACAGACAGGAGGGGGATGTGCCTGGCATGACTACAAAATGTAAGTGTTGCTATTCTGCATTTGGAGTAATTCCAGTTTAACAGGGTGTGTGTGGATATGGCTGGTCTACATGTTTTAATACCTGTCGTGACAGTGCTATGTTTATGAGGAAACTCCCATCTGTAGTGTCATCTGCAGATTGGGCAGTGTGTGGAGCTTTTTGTTTCTTGTGTTACTCACAGAACACCTGTCTGAAAACTGCAGAAGCATAGTGTGAGGATTGCAGTCAGTACATGGTGACAGGCATGAGAGTTACTGACTTCATATCCCTCACAGGACATATGTCACAACAAACCCTGGTATGACAGTAAATGTATGAGGTTATCACAGCAACATGCCAATAATGGGGCAGTGTTCATAGCTCCAGCCACATATGTCATGCAGTAAGAGGTGCATATGTTCTGTACACCATTATTTATTGACATCATACCTGATAACAAGCCAGTCAGATATCAGACTGCTAGACCTGTTACATATAGTAGGGGTTGTGTCTGAAGACATAACTTGGCCATTCTGAGGTTTTCTGTACAGTACTGGGGTCTGTGTACTTAGGGTGATTGTCGACAGTATGTGTATTGTGCATACGTACCTTGTGCTGTGGACAGACTGTGGTAGATGACATTGTTCTTGGTCCTGTTCTATCTGATGTTACATGGTGCTCCAGTGTATGGTACCCTACTGGCTCACATGTCTGTAGGGCCAGACACACACATGTCCCATAACACAAACAGCCATCAGACAACACAGTGCCATGACCCAGTGTATGTAGGGTTAGGGGGGTGGATATTTCCCCTTTTTTTGTCCACAACATTACTTCTACATTACTGTACATGTTCCTTGGATGTCTGCAGTACCAAAGGGGCACATTAAAAGCGTGGGGGTTGTCTGAAGACAACCCTAAAAGTAGCAACAGTTACATTTACCTCAATACAAACATCCCCTTGCACTAAGATTGGGACTTTTGGGGCTGAGGTAGGACCCACTCCATTTTGGAATAGGGTAAAATTTTAATAATTTACCAAATTTTATAAATTATAACACAATCAACAATTTACTAAATAATATATTAATAATATAATATATTAAAATTATTAAAATTTAAAATAAATTAATATACAGTATAGAACAAACCTTCTTAATTTTTATTACAATTACATAAATAAATGTTGTTGCCAATAGTTAATCTTTCCCTTTAAAAATTTTTGTATTTTATTTATTTTTATATTTTATATAATTATATTTAAAATTTTATAATAACATATATTAACATTAAAATATTTATTATAATATAATTATTTATTTATATAAATTATAAATTTATAACCATTATTTTTTTTAAATATTTTATATAATATTTTAAAATATTATACGTGTGTCAATATGATGAATCACAAACATGGACAAACAACATATAATATACCAAATTTTCCTGTCTTTAAACATCATTGGTTCCCCCCCAGATGTATCTCACCTATTTCTGTTGTACATTATGTATAACAACATATGGTGAACAGTTATCAATAACAATCTCCCAAAATGTGGGAAAATTTTAATCTAATTATGATTGACAGAAATTGGAAAAACAAAAACTTCTTCACTGAAAGGGCAAGGGGTTCTGTTGGACTTAAAAAGGGGCCTGGGTTCAAGATGCAAGGCTTTTTTTTGGCGGGGCAAAAAAGGCTACAACAATTTCGTTTTGACACAACGTTTGCATGGGGCAAACTAAGTGGGGCAAAAAGGGTTAAATTAGGTTGCACAAAACCCACCACACAACCACAAACACCCAACAACCCAACCACCCCCAAACCCATCAAACAACATAATACTCTGTAATAAATGTTTAAATCCATGTCAATCTGCACCATGTCTTCATTAATACAATTATTCATTCTGGGCAACAAGTATAAACCCACAGACTGTTTCCATTAATTGACTGGGGTTTTTAACCCAGGGTGCATCTGTCACCTGGATGTGGGATCATGGGGTATATTTTAAAGTCTTTCCCAGGCAAGGGAGTGAAAAATGTATTTGCAAAAAGCAATGCGGCATAGCTGGACCTGAGGCCTCCTGGTTTGGGTTAGTTTCCATTTTTTCCCTCTGGAAAATGATCTGCTGGGGAATGTAACTGTGACTACTGTCTGTACAGACATTTATAGGGCTTCCTGTATAATCAACATATTTTGTGCCATTGTAAACCATTCATTACTGCAATCCCAAGCTGTATGCACCCACAATGTGCAATGGCAACCACAAACACAACCATCTTGTTTACCTCATTCTGGGGGAATAACCACAAAAACAACACCCACACCCAAACCAACCCCACACACCCCAAACCAACAAACATCTTGGGTACAGGTCCCATCCAACACTAACCATTTTGTAAAAAAATGTTGCATTATCCCATGGACACTTTGCAGTGTGGAGGAAATCCCCTTCGGGAAAAATCCCCTTCACCCGGTCAATATTGCTGTGAACCTGCCACCTCTTTGTATGCAAAAAGTAAACAACAGGTAATGAAAAATATTGGTTTAATGCCTTTATACAGCTTTAGTCTGGGTTAATGGCCTTCTTTTTTTAAAGCTCAGGTTTTTACATCTCATGTTTGCCATCCAATTTACATAAATACTTTAAGGGTTGGCACCCTTTTTGTGATCCTTTCTCCTGTATTAATTTTTTACCAACATGTGAGTCATTCCCTTTAAAATTAATGAGTGAAAATTTTGTTTGATGTATGTCTGTTGCTTTATTTCACATTTGATGTCAAAATTTTAATGATAACGGTCAAATTGGGCAATATAAATGACTGCATTTCCCATGAAAATTCATTTTTAAGAAAATTTTATGTAATTCCCTCAGGGTGCAACTTTTTCAATTATTTTGGTGGGACACCAAAGTTTAATTAAATGTTTAAAATACTGGGGTAACTGGATAGAATGTAAAAAGTGATTATCCCCGGTTTTTTCCTAGGTGAAAAAATCTTTTGGCAAATTTTTATAGCATCCATCAATATTTAAATTCCCCTGAATAAAAACCATGGTATTCCTCCTTTTTAAATTTTATTTGAACAATGGTTTGTCCAAATCACCCTTTTGGTAAAAATGCATTTTGTGATGTAAAAACCCATGCCTTTGATAAATCTGTATGTGTTGGAATGTATTTATGCACTAACTTGGGCCAATTAATAAATTTTGAATTGGTTTTGGGTATCCTAAAATATTTTTGGGACCCCTTATTAATATAATCCTGGAAACCACATGGTAAAATTATATTGGAATTGAAAAGGGACATTTGCTTTGTATTAGCCTTGGTTTTCAGTAACAATCAGCATTCCAGACCCCTAAATTTTCCAAATTTTATACTAAAAACCAATTTTTAAACCCATGTGTGAAAATGGGGGAATTTTCATAAATTCCTTTTGGTTACTTATTGTAAAATTTTGAAAATTTTGTTAATCGGGGTATTTTAAAATGTTTTGCCTATTAGGTTTTTAAATCCCCATGGGTTTTGTAGGGGCATTAAGTAATAACCCCCTATGATTTTAATCTTTTTTTTTGGATAACCCGAGAAAATTTAAATGTTTGTAAAATTTTGGTGGGGTCAGTTTGCCCAAAAATGTCTACCTGGATTTTTTTGTGTATCTGGGTTTTATACTTTCTAACAGGTTTAAATGTGATGTTTTTTTTGGTGTAATAATACCAGTCAATGCATAAGATATCAATTTGTTGAAAATTTGGGGTTAAGGGCATTGAATTTGCATCACCCATTGTTTGTGTGCCTAATCATAAAACCACCACCAAACCCAAACAAAAATCACCAACTCCAAAAAAAGTTGGACTCAAATATTATTTCATTTAACCATCCAAAATTTCCCGTACTTGAACGTTTACGAAGGTGCATAGGTGTAAATGGATTTAATTCTAAAAACCCCCATTGTAATAGGTTTGCCTGCTTAAATGCTTACTTTTTCCATTTTTCACCATTCAAATATTTTTTCAAAAAATTTTATTGAAAGACAAACATTTTCAACATTTTGATATTCCAAAAATTCTAAGTTGAACTTGGCCCCTTTCCCCCAAATGCAAAAGGGGAAATTTAAATTTTATTACCCCGGGTGTGCTTGTTTAATGTCCTGCAATGAAAAATCAGAGTAATCTGATTTTGTCCCAATAGAGTTTTGTTTAAAAACGGAATGTTCCACACAATTTTGAAACCCATGTCAATTTTTGTCCCCTCTCAAATATGAAAAACACCAAAAACCTTTTGATGTACAAACATGTGCAATCTGATTATTGTCCAAAGTGCTGAAAAAACACAGCATACAAACCACATGCAATGTACGGGGGTTTCCCCTCTCATAATCACAAGAGCACACAAACACATAGTGTAAACGGGCACCTGAGGTTTGTAATTTGTAAATTTTTTGTAAAAGTTCACCAGTAAAAATGTGTAGGGTTTTATGACATATTCTTTGCTAAGCAACACTGAGGGGTCATTTACAGGGAATTGCACTGTCATCTTTTTATTTTGGGCCAAATTTAAATTTTAACATGTAAAACATTTGAGTGACATAAAATGAAAAATAACTATGCTTTATACAAAAACACAATCAGAAATTTCACTTTTTTTATTGATGTTAGGGGGATGACCCCTCTGTTATAACAATAAAAAGGGAAAAAAAGGGCACATTGTGCTCTCAATCCGGGGCTTAATGAATATTTATGTGTTGTGATGCTGTCACCAATCATTTTTATTTGAATTGGTTTTCTTATTTGATTCGATTTTTTCTATCCTGGGGGGTTACAAAAACCTCTTTTGTATTACTTTCCAATATTTCAGTTCATTTTGCATTTTTGCTTTTGGGTTTTCCCGTCACTTCCTTTGCAGGGGTTTTCTGAAGGGCAGATCAGCCTTCTTAGCTTTGGGATCCCTGCTGGTGCACTGGTGTGTCATGCAACCCCCCCCCTTAGCCTTTTGCAGATGTTTGAAAGTACCAAAATGTGTCAGTTTGCAGTGTCCCATACACTAAACACCCATGTTTACACCCAGCCCAGCTAATAATGTGGACCAAAAATATGTTATGATATTTCTCTGAACAGTTCCCATTGTAATACGGGAAAACACTGTTGTTGCAGTAATTTTTCAAAATGTCCCATGCCATGTGTCCCAATTTTTCTGTGGACACTTTTCAATGACAGGAGTTAGTTACTTGCGGGTTTTAAACCCCTTCCCAAACCCCCATCATGGTCACCACTGTATGCAGTGCATTTAACAGCAACAATCTGAACATGTACAGCATGCATTTGGGTAGGTGTTTAGATGGGGCATGGAATATACCAAAATTACATCCTGTATTGGCAACATCAACACATACTCACCAGCTGGCTGCTCCCTTTGGGGGATACCTGGGGGACCAAAAAGGTGTGAGATGAAAAGTCAGGGGCCCCCTGTGGCATTGCTACAGGGGGGGTGCAGCATTACAGTACATCAACAGTACAAGCCCAAAATTCCCCTTATGCACATCTGTTTTTTACTATTGCAGAAAAAACTATATATTTTGACATGTCAGATATGCATGATCTACCTGAAAATGCAGATAAATAGGGCCAGGGGTTTACTGATGTTGTGGCCTTACCTGCAGCCCCTCAGCCTTGGGGTAGCACCCACCTCCACAAGGGTGTCTGAGTTTTTGGGCCCGGGCAGGTCCCAAAGGGCTGGCGGGGGCTTCAAAATTCGGGGATGGATGGCATGACCCCCCCGGGGTGACCCCCAGACTGCAGCAGCAGCAATGGGCATTGCGGCAGGTCAGAAAATGATGCGGACCTGCTCATAACTGGTTTGCAGTCCGACATCATTGACCCTGTGGACTAGGTCATTCCACAGGGGCCCCTCCTGCTGCTCATGGGCAGCCCCAAACAAAGGTAGTGTGGATGAGTGTTCAGCACTATGTTTTTACTGAATAAGCAGGAGGCATCCATGTGACATCTTGCCTGAAAGAATAAAGATGGAAACAGGCTGAGAAACCCAAAGCAAGGTTCCCAATTAAAATTGTCACCCCCCAATACAAACAAACTGCAAAACTCAATAGGTAGGGCCCGAAACCTACAGTAATATATTGTATTGTAATTGAAACACTCACATGAGAATTTTCCACCAAATTGTTTGTAGCCATGTTCCTGTGGGACACTATTTTCCTTTACAGACTTTTTACTGCATGCCATTGTAGGGCCACTATGGTTCCATATATGCTGGGGATGTTGCATGTGATTGCTGCACATCTGACATTCTTTATTGGGGATATCTATATGCTGTTGGACATGTTTCGGGATTGTGTAGACTATTACTCCCCACTTTGTTCTATAACAGTGACACAATAGCATGTTTAAATTTTTCCCAGAAACCCCCTCTCCAACCTCTTTGGGCCATGTTCCCAGGCCACATAAATGGGGACCCCCCCTGGGGCCTCCTCATGTACTGGTAGCACTACCTTCAGGTGGAACCACCTCGGGGGATTTTTCCCCCCGGGGACACACAGACATGATCCTGTCCGAGGCCCAGGGTCTGTTCCATAGCCCCACAGACACTGGGGATGTGCTCACCCTTGGGGCACCCAGTACACATTCACAGGTCCACATGCCCCTCCTGCTCAGCCCCCGGGCCCAGGCCCCTTTCAGGGCCATGGTCTTTTTGTGATTAGCAATGGGTGGGAGGCTTGTTCCCATTTTTCCATTTTGGGGGCCCAGGGGGTTTCCCACATCCAACCACACACACCATCCGGGGTTTTTCCCACCACATGTGTCATATACCACCCCTGTAGGCTGCCCTTTATATCTCCCAAACCCCAACCTCCACAAATTTTGCCATACTTCCCATATTCCCTTTCCCCTACCACAGAAAAATTTTCCAAAAATTACTTTACATCCATATGTTGCACACACTTACAGCTGTATATATCTGTTTTTTTATGTGTTTTCCCCACACATAGCATGCAGCACTGGGGTTTAAATGGGGTGTATTTACATAATATTGTGTGTGTGTGTTTTATATGTAGACATGTTAAAAAAGATATATATCTATATTTTGTAATATATATATTATATATTATTTATATATTATTTAATATTATTTATATTTTTAATATTATATATATATATATATATATATATATATATATATATATTAAAAGACATCAGGTCCACAATCTCAAAACTCCTTCCACAGCTGCACTGTTCTGCCTTGCTACAACACAGACGGGGCCACATATGGACACAGCCTAACATTGGGGGGTATATATAGGGAAATTGCAGGTAAAAACACACCTATGGCATTTGAATGCAAAATACATGTTAACCTAGTGTCCTGCAATGGTGGGCTCTGAAAGTGTCCATCATTATCATTACTTCCCCCACCAGCTATTGGCCACAGTAATTTTAAATCCCCTTTCCCTTACACCAAAACACTATATTTACATCTTGTCAGTCTGCCTACACAGTTGTATGGCCCCCACCCCAGGGACAGACTCTATGTCCATAGCAGTTGTTCAGCTGAAATCATTACAACACAACACCTGATGGCACATATATAAATTTCCCCATCATTTCCCTATTATGGACCCTACAGTCAATTACATGCATATATTCTTCACATACCTGTTGTATGGGTCTGTGTGGATAGTTCCTTTTTTTTTTTCTTTTTTCTTCTTTTTTTTTTTTTTTTTTCTTGTTTTTCTCTTCTTTTCTCTCTCTCTCTCTTTCTCTCTCTCTCTCTCTCTCAGTAAATGGATTTAGCTGCTTGGTAGATTCAGCATGGCTTTTTTTACACATGTGGGATGGCCCTACCTCAGTGTCCTCCCTTGTACCGCATGCAGCAGCGGTAGTACTTAATTCCACTTAGGCCACCTATAAATCCCTACACAGGGGATGGTTTTTTTTGTATGGTGGACATTTCCGGTTGGCACATGTTACAGACGCAGGTGCATACCCCTTTTAAGGCTTCCCCAGGCCAGAATTTTGTTAGGTTCCGCTCAACAGGTTGAGTATGTTGTTGTTGATTTTATAACCCGGTTTCATTTTTTGTTACTATATTTAAAAGGATGCAGCTTCTGTACCCAACTGTGTGTATCCACTTATCCAATGGGTGTGTTAGTTTTTCCTTCCCCCCACAGGCTTTGTCAAAATACATGGGTGTGGGGGTTTGAGTGCTTAGTACATGGCTCTCCATTTTGTTTCTACCATATTTGCAAAGGGTATGTTGGCTATCCCGAAACCCGTGTTTCTTAGTGAGCATATTTACATATGGGGGTGTGTTCCCGCCCCTTGTTCCCCCTACATCCAGGCTTTTAAACATGTGAGGGGGTTTTTTGTAGTGGCTTAGTATCTGTGCCCTTCCCCCATCATTCCCCTCTGTTTGGCCCCACAATTTGTGGGGTTGGGTCCCTTATGTGGGGTTATTGACAAAACATTGTGCCCCCTAGTCCAGAGGCAGGTTGTAACGTGGATATCCCCCGTTCAGTTATGGGGGTGACCTCTAACCCACTGTTACAAATTGGGGACAGGGTAAGTGCCTTAATACTGGATTAATTACCCTAAAAACATTGGTAAATGCAGGCCCCGTTCCTGCCATACAGATGTTCTGTTTTCAGTTGATTTGTGGTTTTCTTATCCTTGTTATGTCAGAACATCCCCTTTTGTATAGGTCTTTACCCCTAGGGATTGTGTAAGGTGTGATGGGTGTGGATATAATTATTATTTTTTATTATTTTATTTATTTTTTATTTTATATTAATTTAAAAATATTAAATTTTAAAAATTATTAATTTATTTTTAATTATTATTTTTATATTTTTTAGATTAAAATATATAATTTATATAAATTAATATAAAAATAAATTTTATTATCAAACCTTGTTTTGAACCTTTACCTTCCCGGGGATATTTTAGGAACAATTTTCTTTATTTGCCATAATGTCCCGGTAAGGTGGGAATTCAACTGGCTTTCCTGGGTTTTTTAAAAACCTCTTGTGTTTTGTGTTTTTTATATTTTTTTTTTTATTTTTATTTATTTTTATTTATTTTTTGTGTTGTTTTCTAAAGTGAAAACTATGCCAAACATTGAATCCCAATGTTTCCCCATTGGGGCAAAGGTAAAATGTTTTTTGTTTTGCAGTGCATCATGGGTTTATTTGGGTTTTTTATTTTTGTTTTTGTTTGGATTTGTAGTTTATTTTCGGGGATTTTGTTTGTTTTATTTTAAAAATCAAATGTGTTTCTAATTACTCAGGGAAAGTTTTTGTTATTTTATTCTATGGTAAATTTATATATATTTTTAAATTAAAATAATAATATATTATTTAAATTTTATTTTTATTTTTATTTTAACATTTATTGTATAAAATTGTTTATTATATTATAAAGATACTTATTAAATGCATTTATTATTATTTTTATTTTTTTTATATTATGATTATACTTTATATATATATATATATATATATATATTATATATATATATATATATATTTTTATATATATATATATATATATATATATATATATTATATATATATATATATATATATATATATATATAATCCCAAAAATTATTAATGTATACAAAAAAAATAATAAAATAAAAATTAATAATAATTTATTTAATAAATATAATTTAAAAGTATAATATATATTATATTATTATATATATATATATTTTATTATTATTATATATAGTATATGTTATCTATTATATTATATATAATTTATTATTATTATTATAAATATATATATTATTATTTTTATTAAATTTTTTTAAAATTTTTTTTATTTTATTTTTTTTTTTATTTTATAAAAAAAAAAAAAACAAAAATATTAATATATATATAATATATTATATTATATATATATAAAAACAAAAAACACACACACACACAAAAAATTATTATATTTAAAAAAAAAAACCATTTATTTAAAATAAATTATTTTATTTATAATTTTAAAAATTTAATTTTCCCAAAAACGAAAAAAAAAAAAAACAAAAAAAAAAAACAACAAAAAAATGATCAATTATTAATACTTTTTTACTTTAATGATTGTGGTGGTTTGGTAAAATTTTTTGTGGGTAGGGGTTTTATGTTAATGGGTTCCTCATTAAAATACAATACAAAAAAAAACTATTTTTATTTAAAGAAATTTTTTTGTAGTTTTCATTATGTATTTTTTTTAAGCCTTTTTTTTTATTTTATTTTTTTAAAAATTTTATATTAAAATTTTTAAATTTTTTTAAGACCAATTTTAAGGGGTAATGGGAGTTGGAAAATTACTTTTTTGGTCCCCTTTGGGGTTATACTTTTTCTCAATTTCTTTTGGTTTTTAAGGGGGCCCTTAAATTTTTTACTTACTGGATTTACCCTTATTTAAAATGTTAATGGATTTTAATATTCCCTTTTATTTTTAAACATTTGCTGATTATATAAAAGAAAAAGTAGGTTTTTTTCAAATTTAATGCTGGGTTTAAAAAAATGAAATTGGTGAATTATTTTGTTAGTGAAGGATTAAATTAAAACCCCAAACCTTTTTTTTTGGGAAATTTTTATAAACCCAGTTGGGGTTGCCTTTTTGATAAAAAAATTTTTTTCAATAAAATCTTTTAGGTAAACCCGAAAAACATTTTTTAATAATAAAGGAAATTTTCCAAATATTAATTTTTTAATTTATTAATGGAAAACGAAAATTTTTTTTTTTTTAAAAACAATTTGTTGAAAATTTAAAAAAAAAAAAGTAAGTGAAGTGGGGAAAAAAAAAATTTTTTTGCCCAATAACTAATTTTTTAGTGGTTCAATGAAAAAAAAGAATTGTAGAAAAAGTTTCATTTGGTATAATCCCTAGTTTGAATCTTTATGAAAATATGTTTTTTAAAAACAATAATGGGGATTTTTAAAGTGACAAGGGAAACAAACACTACTTTTGGGAATTTGGGGGGAAAAACTTAAAAAAAAAGGTGAGAAGAAGGTGATTTTTTGGGCAAAGAAATTTAACAATTGAAAAACAAGACCAAAGGGCCCTTTTTTTCCCCCAAAACACCCCTTTTTCAAAATAAATGAAAAGGGGTTTTTCTTTTAAAAACCTTTCCCATAATTCAATTACTAAACATAAAAGGTTTTTTATACCTTAAATTTAAATCTTAAAAAATAAATTTAATTGGAAATTTCTGTATAATTAAAGTAAATTTTAAAATTTTTTAAAAAGGGGCATTAATTTTTCCAAAAAAACATATGTGAAAACCCTTGGTATATGAAAATTCATGAAAATAATAATTTAAATATTTGGAAGTTTTGGCAAAGAACTTGGAAAACAATATAATTTAAACAGATGTAAAATAGTTATCTGGATAACAAACTAAATTTAGATGGAAAATTTGTTGATTGATGTAAAACTATTGTAGGGGAAATGTCAGGTATTCAAAGAAGTTACACTAGTTTCAGTCTTTTTGGGATTTTAGTCAGGGTGAAATTGTTATACAACATATAATGAAGTTAATTTCCAGACTATGTATGTTTGGAATTAAATTACAGAAAGATCTATTAAAATTTTTGGCCTATCATATCTCAGAAAATAAAACAAACATTTCTATATTTTTATATTCTCAATAAAGTACAGGCTTCAAATATTATTTAAAATTCCTGAAAAAAAAACTTTTTTCATTAAATTTTTTTTTGGGGTGCAGTCTTTTTGTATAGACTGTGAAAAGGTTGGGTTATTTTAAAGGGAATATTTAATTAGATCTACAAATTTTATAACAACAAAATTAAAAATATATTATTTTTGGAGCTCATTTTGGATAATATTTTTTTTCACCATTTGTACAAACAAGTTTGTTTTGGCTGGGGAAACACCAGCATTTGCTTTTAACCATCCCCCTTAATTATTTTTGTGACATGTATAAAAACAATGTCATATTCTATAAACGTTACATGATGATTTATTTTTTTTTATGGAAGGGGACTTTTGAGGATTTTGTAAATTTGTTCTTATCTTAAAGACCACTATTTTCAAAATTCTATTCTTATGTACTATATCAACTTTTAGATGTATTTGAGTTATGATTTTTTCCAGTTTTTTGTAAGATATATAGAAAATACATTTGCTAATCAATACTCACAAAAAAAAGTTTAATTTCCCCTGAAAAAAAGGGGTGGTTGGGTCGTACAGGCTGAGTAGACTAGAAAAACAATATTTTTTTTACAGAGATGGGTTTCCTTAAAAAATTTTTCTTTAGAGGGTTTCCAAAATTCTTGGTTAAAAATATAGAAAAGGAAGTAAAATACTTTTAATAAAAGCAGCTCCCATTTTGACAGTTAGTCTACAAATTTAAATCTAGTATAGACACAGTAGATAGTTACATATGCCTTTATTTTAATTTTAAAGAAATTGGATTATTAAAACATTATAGTAGAAAATTGGAAAATAGTATTAGGTAACCAGGATTTCTAAAATTATAGGCATGAGAAAATTTCATTTACAAAGGGTGGGTTTAAAATCAAAAATATTCAAAAGAACTTCTAGTTAATAAAAATTTGTGACATTTCAGTACTAGAGGGGTTTTTCCCGTCACAACTGTGCAATGTAGATATATAAGTAATTGTTCTTCAGTTTAGTACATTTTCATATGACTCATTGGTCTAAGATGTATTACACTTGTAATTCCACCATGGTCAATGTAGCCCCAAAGTCAAAAGTGTAAGTTACTACATAGGAATGACCACTAGAGTTAATTAAAAAGTGAACATTCATTAGCTATCAAAAAAAAGGTTCTAATAATGCCCCAGCCAGGGATTATGGAATTCATCATTTTTAAAAAATTTCCCATTTTTTATTAGATAGTATTAACAATGGTGTATTTATTGGCAAAAACTGATGTTGGAATGTAAGGGAAAATCTGGCAAGTTTATTTAGGGGGATAAAAACCAGGTCTTAATGGACCATCAATATAAAATTTTTTGAAATAATTAAAAAAATCATAACTAACTAAAATACATACAATAACAAACATATAGTTTTATTCTTAATGAAATTTTATATGTGCAATTTTTTTACTTGATTATTTATTAATTAAGCCTTGTTATTTTTTTGTGTATTTTTTTAAATAATTTTATATATACATTTATCTTTAAATTTTGATTAATTGATTAATTAAAAGTACTTTTCAGTATTTTAAATTGGTTTGTAGGATGGTGTAGTTGTTTTTGAAGATTTTACTGGAATATTAAAATGGATAAAACAAAACAACTGCTTTGTCTCATACTTTATATCATTGGATTGAATTCTGGGTTTGGGGTTTTTTTTAGAGACTTGCAGAGGTTTTTTTTGTTGGGGAGAACAACCCTTGGATACAAAATGATTGGCCTTTTTAAACAGTTAAAGGGGTTTTTGCAGGTTTGCTGGGGAACACTTCACTTTAAATTTCTTACATCATTGTTCTATTGCTTAACCTGGTAGGATTGTTACCCCAAAACCCTTAAAAATTTTGGAAATGTTACTTCCCCATTGGGAAAAAAAAAATTTTTTTTTAAAAAAAAAAAAAAAAGAAAAAAGGGTTGGGATTTGGGAAAAATTTTTTGGTTTTAAAAAAGGGGGGGCAAACCCAAAAGGGAAAAAACCCCCGGGTAAAAAAATTTTTCTTTGGGGTTTTTTAGGAAGGGGAGGGAAAAGGTTTTCCCCCAAATTTT